>NW_027649899.1:0-112500 GCF_965287045.1 Carcharhinus amblyrhynchos
CCCTCCCCTCTCTCTCTCTCCCCCCCTCCCTCCCCTCTCTCTCTCTCTCTCTCTCTCTCTCTCCCCCCCTCCCTCCCCTCTCTCTCTCTCTCTCTCTCCTCCCCCCCTCCCTCCCCTCTCTCTCTCTCTCTCTCTCCCCTCCCTCCCTCTCTCTCTCTCTCTCTCCCCCCCCCAGACTCTGCACAGACAGTGAGCCGCGAGTGGGAGTTGAGCCTTGGCCCCTGGTGCTGTGAGGCAGTAGCACTAACCGCTTTCTGTCTCTCTGTGAGACAGGATGTTATGTTCTGGATGTAAGGATCAGTGACAGATGGAAAAATCAGCATGAAACCAGCTTGGCCACCTTAGAGTGAAGGGCAAGGCTGGCAGAAGTCGGGATATTGAGACCCTGGTCAAGAAAAAGAAAGAGGCACATGACATGCAAAGGCAGCTGGGATCAAGTGAATCTCTTGAAGATTATAGGGGGCGTGAACATAAGAAATAGGAGCAGGAGTCGGCCACCTAGCCCTTCGAGCCTGCCCCGCCATTCAATAAGATCATGGCTGATCTGAAGTGGATCAGTTCCACTTCCCCGCTCTCTCCCCATAACCCTTAATTCCCTTGTCTATCAGAAACCTATCTACCCGTGACTTAAATATATTTAGCGAGGCAGCCTCCACCACTTCAACAGGCAGAGAATTCCAGAGATTCACCACCCTTTGAGTGAAGAAGTTCCTCCTCAACTCCGTTCTAAACCGCCTCCCCTTTATCTTGAGGCTGTGCCCTCTAGTCCTACTGTCCTTTCTGAGTGGGAAGAACCTCTCCACCTCTACCATATCCATCCCTTTCATCATCTTATACGTCTCAATAAGATTCCCCTCATCCTTCTAAACTCTAACGAGTACAAGCCCTGTCTATTCAGCCTCTCCTCATAGCTCAACCCCCTCAACTCCGGTATCAGCCTAGTGAACCTCCTCTGCACTCCCTCCAAGGCCAAAATATCCTTGCGTAAGTGCGGCGACCAAAACTGCACACAGTACTCCAGCTGCGGCCTCACCAATGCCCTATACAGCCGCAGCAAGACCTCCCTACTTTTATATTCAATCCCCCTCGCTATGAAGGCCAGCATCCCATTCGCCTTCCTGACCACCTGCTGCACCTGCAAGCTGGGTTTTTGCGACTCATGCACAAGGACCCCGAGGTCCCTCTGCACCGTAGCATGCTGCAGCTTTTCGCCCTGTAAGTAGTAATCCTTCCTACTATTATTCCTACCAAAGTGGGTAACCTCACACTTGCCAACATTGTATTCCATCTGTCAGGTCCTCGCCCATTCGCCCAGCCTATCTAGATCCCTCTGCAGACTTTCCACACCCTCCGCATAATTTGCTTTTCCACTTATCTTTGTGCCATCAGCAAATTTCGACACCATACACTCGGTTCCCTCCTCCAGATCATCTATATAAATGGTAAATAGCTGAGGACCCAGCACCGACCCCTGGGGCACTCCACTAGTCACCAACCGCCAATCCGAATAGCACCCATTGACCCCCACTCTCTGCCTCCTATTTGACAGCCAATCCTCTATCTACGCTAACACCCTACCCCCAACTCCATGCCCCCTAACCTTCTGTAATAACCTCTTGTGAGGTACCTTGTCAAACGCCTTCTGAAAATCAAGAAACACCACATCCACCGGCTCTCCTCTATCCACCGCCCTAGACACATCCTCATAGAACTCCAATAAATTCATCAGACACGACTTCCCCTTAACGAATCCGTGCTGGTCTGTTCTATCAAACAATTCTTCGCAAGATGCCTCGCTATTTTCTCCTTGATCACGGATTCAAGCATTTTTCCTACTACAGACGTTAAACTAACCGGCCTATAATTCCCTGCCTTTTGCCTGCTACCCTTTTTAAACAGCAGCGTAACATTAACATGCTGTATCCTCTCGTAGCGACCATTTCAGCCCTGGGAAATAGCCTCTGAGAATCCACCCTATCGATTCCTCTCAACATTTTATAAACCTAAGAAGTTCCTCCTCAACTCAGCCCTAAATCTACCTCCCTTTGTTTTGAGGCTATCCCCCCTAGTTCTAGTTTCACCCGCCAGTGGAAACAACTTCCCTGCTTCTATCTTATCGATTCCCTTCATAATCTTATAAATTTCTATAAGATTTCCCCTCATTCTTCTGAATTCCAATGAGTATATCCCCAGTCTACTCAGTCTCTCCCCATAATCCAACCCTCTCAACTCTGGAATCAACCGAGTGAATCTCCTCTGCACCCCCTCCAGTGCCAGTATATCCTTTCTCAAGTAAGGAGACCAAAACTGTACACAGTAACTCCAGGTGTGGCCTCACCAACACCTTATACAGCTGCAACATAACCTCGCTGTTTTTAAACTCCATCCCTCTAGCAATGAAGGATAAAATTCCATTTACCTTCTTCATTACCTGCTGTATCTGCAAACCAACTCCTTGTGATTCCTGCACAAGGACACCCAGGTCCCTCTGCACAGCAGCTTGCTGCAATCTTTCACCTTATAATAGTCTTGCTTTTGCCTGATCTGTCTGGTACTAGGATTGCTGACACTGTATTTATTATTTAATATTCTCTCTTTAACCTCCATGCTGTCCTGAACCTTCTCCTCTGTCTCCTTACTGCTTTAAGTCCCCTCCGCTCCGCCAAAGTAGTTTAAAATTTAGAATTTTAACTTTGGCCAGACTTAGCATTCTCCGTGGCTGTCTTAAAATTTCCTTAATTTTATACTGTATGCCTGTACCTATATCAGACTCCTATTTATTGTCGAGAGCTCAGCCTTCAACACCATTATTCCCACAAAACTTTTCTTGAAACTCTGTGGCCTGGGCCTCGGCTCCTCCCTCTGTGACTGGATCCTGAACTTCCTAACTCTCAGCCCACAATCAGGAAGGATAGGCAACAACACCTCCTCCATGATCATCCTCGCACACCGGTGCCCCACAAGCCCCCTAATATACTCCTTATAAACCAGGGACTGTGCGGCCAAATTCCCCTCCTATTCGATTCTCAAGTTTGTTGACGACACCACAGTAGTGGGTCGAATCTCAAACAATGACAAGACTGAGTACAGGAATGAGGTAGAGAATCTGGTGAACTGCAGCAGAACAATAATCTCTCCCTCAATGTCAACAAAACAAAGGAGACAGTTATCAACTTCAGGAAGAGTAGTGGAGAACATTTTCATTTCGCCAATTTTCATATCTGCAAATTTCTCCAACATATCTTTTAACTGTGAAGAAGTTTACCAGTTAGCCAGTCAGTATGGAGCCCTGCAGAACCAGACATGCCATGAAACCAATTTTATGTCCATTTCCTACTTTCTTTTCAGCTTTTAATTTTTTCAAAAAGCTTTGCTACAACCTGTGTCGATCACATCAGCTGCACCACACCTTCACCTCTCTGTGCCTTCTCCCCTCAATATTAAACCTATTAGTCAGATACAACAAACCTTTGCTGACTGTCCTGATTAATCTATGCCCCACAACATGGCAATTTATAATGTTGTTGATACTTTTCCAAGATCTTGCTCTGTCTGACCTTTGCTTTCAGACTCACTGAGACATTTCTACAATGTTAGCTATTCTCTTGTCAGCAGTAGCAGTGAGAATTGGAAACAATAATGTGCTCCACCAGCAAAGGTCAGAAACAAGAGCAGGAATTACCATTTTACCCTTTCTTCTGCTCCCATTTTCAATTGTTTCCCTTAGCCTTTGTTTCAGCGAGGCCTTTCTAAATTCATTCATAGAATCCCCATTCGGCCCATCGAGTCTGCACCGATAACAATCTCACCAAGCCCTGTCCCCAAAACACCACCTAGTTACCCTGCTAGTCCCCCTGATGATAAGGGGCAATTTTTATCATTGCCAATCAACCTAACCCGCACATCTTTGAATGTAGTAGTTAAGAAGGTGCTGGTGAGTTGTCTTCTTGAACTGCTGCAGTCCCTGAGGTGTAGGTACACCCACAGTGCTGTTAGGAAGGGAGTTCCATCATTTTAACCCAACAACAGGGAAAGAACAACCGATATATTTCCAAGTCAGGATGGTGAGTGGTTTGGAGGGGAACTTGCAGGTGGGGGTGTTCCCATGTATCTGCTGCCCTTGTCCTTCTCGATGGAAGGGGTCGTGGGTTTGGAAGGTGCTGTCTAAGGATCTTTGGTGAATTGTTGCAGTGCATCTCGTAGATGGTACACACTGCAGCGACTGAGTGTCGGCGGCAGAGGGAGTGGATGTGGTGCCAATCACTCGGGCTGCTTTGTCCTGGATGGTGTTGAGCTGCTTGAGTGTTGTTGGAGCTGCAGCCTTCCAGGGGAGTGGGGAGAACACTTTGGGACATGAGAAGACTTTGGCGGATAGGATCAAGGAAAATCCTAAAGCTTTCTATAGGTAATGTCAAGAATAAAAGATTGGTTAGGGCAAGATTAGGGCCAGTCAAAGACAGCAGTGGGAAGTTGTGCGTGGAGCCTGAAGAGATAGGAGAAGCACTGAATGAGTATTTTTCGTCAGTATTCACGCAGGAAGAAGTCAGTGTAGTCGAGGAGAATACTGCGATACCAGGTAGTAAACTAGACGGGATTGAGGTACATAAGGAGGAGGTGTTGGCAATTCTTGAGAGTATGAAAATAGATAAGTCCCCTGGGCCGGATGGGATTTACCCTAGGATTCTCTGGGAGGTTGGGGAGGCGATTGCAGAGTCTTTGGCTTTGATCTTCATGTCGGCATTGGCTTCAGGTATAGTACCAGAAGACTGGAGGATAGCAAATGTTGTCCCCTTGTTCAAGAAGGGGAGTAGAGACCATCCTGGGAATTATAGACCAATGAGCCTTACTTCTGTTGTGGGCAAAGTTTTGGAAAGAATTATAAGGGATAGGATTTATAATCATCTAGAGAGAAATAAATTGATTAGGGATAGTCAACATGGTTTTGTGAAGGGTAGGTGGTGCCTCACAAACCTTATCGAGTTTTTTTGAAAAGGTGACCAAAGAGGTGGATAAGGGTAAGGCAGTTGACGTGGTGTATATGGATTTTAGCAAAGCGTTTGATAAGGTTCCCCATGGTAGGCTATTGCAGAAAATGCAGATGCATGGGATTGAGGGTGATTTAGCAGTTTGGATCAGGAATTGGCTAGCTGATAGAAGACAGAGGGTGGTGGTTGATGGGAAATATTCAACCTGGAGTTCAGTTACAAGTGGTGTACCTCAGGGATCTGTTTTGGGGCCACTGCTGTTTGTCATTTTGATAAATGACCTAGATGAGGGTGTAGAAGGATGGATTAGTAAATTTGCTGACGACACCAAGGTCGGAGGAGTTGTAGACAGTGAGGATGGATGTTACAGTTTGCAGAGGGACATAGATAAGCTGCAGAGCTGGGCTGAGAGGTGGCAAATGGAGTTTAATACGGAAAAGTGTGAGGTGATTCACTTTGGTAAGAGTAACAGGAGTACAGAATATAGGGCTAATGGAAGGTCTCTTAGTAGAACATAGAACATTACAGCGCAGAACAGGCCCTTCGGTCCACGATGTTGCGCCGACCAGTTAAAAAACAATGACCCACTAACCTAAACCAATCCCTTTTCGTCCATAAACCTATCCACGGATCTCTTAAACGCCCCCAAACTAGGCGCATTTACAACCGCAGCAGGCAGGGCATTCCAATCCCTCACCACCCTCTGGGTAAAGAACCTACCCCTGACATCCGTCCTATAACTACCCCCCCTTAATTTAAAGCCATGCCCCCTCATGCTAGCTTTCTCCATCCGAGGAAAAAGGCTATCACTATCCACCCTATCTAAACCTCTAATCATCTTATATGTTTCAATAAGATCCCCTCTTAGCCGCCTTCTTTCCAACGAAAACAACCCTAAATCCCTCAGTCTCTCCTCATAGGACCTCCCCTCATACCAGGCAACATCCTGGTAAACCTCCTCTGCACCCTCTCCAAAGCCTCCACATCCTTCCTGTAATGTGGGGACCAGAACTGCACACAGTACTCCAAGTGCGGCCGCACCAGAGTTGTGTACAGTTGCAACATGACCCTGCGACTCCTAAATTCAATCCCCCTACCAGTAAACGCCAAGACACCGTATGCCTTCTTAACAACCCTATCTACTTGATTCCCAACTTTCAGGGATCTATGTACACATACACCTAGATCCCTCTGTTCATCCACACTATTCAAAGTCCTCCCGTTAGCCCTATACTCAACACATCTGTTATTCCTACCAAAGTGAATTACCTCACACTTCTCCACATTAAATTCCATCCGCCACCTCTCGGCCCAGCTCTGCAACCTATCTAAGTCTTCCTGCAAACTATGACACCCTTCCTCACAATCTACCACACCTCCGACTTTGGTGTCATCAGCAAATTTACTAATCCACCCAACTATACCCTCATTCAGATCATTAATAAAGATTACAAACAGCAGTGGCCCCAAAACAGATCCCTGAGGCACACCACTCGTAACCGAACTCCATGACGAATATTTACCATCAACCACCACCCTCTGTCTCCTATCTGCTAGCCAATTCCTGATCCAATTTCCTAGACTACCCTCAATCCCATACATCTGCATTTTCTGCAGAAGCCTACCATGGTGAACCTTATCAAACGCCTTACTAAAATCCATATATACCACGTCAACAGCCTTACCCCCATCCACCTCTTTGGTCACTTTCTCAAAAAACGCAATAAGGTTAGTAAGGCACGACCTACTCTCCACAAAACCATGCTGACTATCTCCAATCAATTCATTATTCTCCAAATAACTATAAATCCTATCCCTAATAATTTTTTCTAAAACCTTGCCCACAACAGAAGTAAGACTTATTTATCCTAACTTATTTATCAAGGACTCGCAGTAGCTGCTCCTTGAATAAGCTCCACATTTCAGTTGTTCCCAGCCCCTGCAGTTTCGTACTCCACCCTATGTATCCTAAATCTCGCCTAATAGCCTCATAATTACCTTTCCCCCAGCTATAACTTCTGCCCTTCAGTATATACCTACCCCTTTCCATCACTAATTGTGGTCACTATCACCAAAGTGCTCACCTACCTCCAAGACTAACACCTGGTCTGGTTCATTACCCAGTACCAAATCCAATGTGGCCTCACCTCTTGTTGGCCTATCTACATACTGTGTCATGAAACCTTCCTGCACACGTTGGACAAAAACTGACCCCTCTAACGTGCTTGAACTATAGCTTTTCCACCTATTACTTTCGCACCTATCCAGGATCATCTTTGCAATCGTTTCCTCTACATCTCTGGAACTTTTTGGAGGCCTATAAAAAACTCCCAGCAGGGTGTCCTCTGCTTTCCTGTTTCTAATCTCAGCCCATACTACCCTGTTGATTGGGTTTTCCAGCTGTTTCTGATGTGCTTCCTGCTTCTTGTCTTCCCAGAAAACCAGAAGCATTTTGAGAAATTTCGCTGGCCACCTGTGTGGTACCTGAAAGCCGAGGATTGTTACTGTCGTGCTCAGAAAGAACGCCAACGAGAGGATGAACATCTCCACAAACAGCACGCCAAGAGAAAGTGGCATTTCTGGCGATCCAGATCCACACCCCTCTCTCAGTGAATGGCCAGTGCCAATGAACAGTAAGGCACGTTAACATCCCAGAGTGAGAATGCTGCCACAGCCTGCCATCTCCAGCCTCAGTGACAGCAAGAGGCTCTGGAGATCCAAGCAGACACTCCCAAGTGTGAATATGGAAGCTCAGTATCCACACTCAAATACTTCAGCCGTGTCCGTCTCTTGGGAGCTCAGGGTTAGAGGTTTTGCTGCAAGCTTTTTCAGGGACCATATTCCACTGAGCCTTGCCAAACAGAATGATTCCATTCGGAGAAAGATATCCTCTCGTCAGTAAAGCCCCGTTCATTGTTAATGCCACACACTTTACACCTCAATACACTGTGAACCACCTGACTAGTTTAATAGATTGTTAACTGCCTTGTTTAATAGATTGTTAATTACCTGGCTAATTTAATAGAGTCACAGATTTACAGCACGGAAACAGGCCCTTCGGCCCAACTTGTCCACGCTGCACTTTTTTTAAAAACCTCTAAGCTAATCCCAATTGCCTGCATTTGGCCCATTTCCCTCTATACCCATCGTACCCATGGAACTGTCTAAATGCTTCTTAAAAGATGAAATTATATCCATCTCTACTACTACCTCTGGCAGTTTGTTCCAGACACTCACCACCCTCTGTGTGAAAAAATTGTCCCTCTGGACACTGTTGTATCTCTCCCCTCTCATCTTACCCCTATGCCCTCTAGTTTTAGACTCCCCTACCTTTGGGAAAAGATATTGACTATCTACCTTGTCTGTGCCCCCTCATTATTTTATAGACCTCTGTAAGATCACCCCTCAGCCTCCTACACTCCAGAGGAAAAAGTCCCAGTCTATTCAGCCTCCTTATAACTCAATCCATTAAGTCCCGGTAGCATCCTAGTAAATCTTTTCTGCACTCTTTCTAGTTTAATAATATTCTTTCTATAACAGGGTGACCAGAACTCTATACAATATTCCAAGTGTGGCCTTACCAATGTCTTGTACAACTTCAACAAGACGTCCCAACTCCTGTATTCAATGTTCTGACCGATGAAACCAAGCATGCCGAATGCCTTTTTCACCACTCTGTCCACCTGTGACTCCACTTTCAAGGAGCTATGAACATGTACCCCGAGATCTCTTTGTTCTGTAACTCCCCCCAACACCCCACCATTAACTGGGTGAATAGTCTGTTAACCACCTTACTAATTTAATAGACTGTTAACCAGCTGACTAATTAGGCTATTAAACACCTGACTTATTTAATAGATTGTTAACCACTTGACTAATTTAATAAACTATTAAACACTGGACTAATTTAATGGCCTGTTAACCACCTTACTAATTTAATTAACATAGAAAAACATAGAACAGTACAGCACAGACCCTTCAGCCCTCGATGTTGTGCTGAGCTATGTCCGAACCCAAGATCAAGCTATCCCGCTCCCTATCATTCTGGAGTGCTCCATGTGCCTATCCAATAACCACTTGAAAGTTCCTAAAGTGTCCGACTCCACTATCACAGCAGGCAGTGCATTCCACACCCCAACCACTCTCTGAGTAAAGAATCTACCTCAGACATCCCTCCTGTATGTCCCACCATGAACCTTAAAGTTATGCCCCCTAGTAACAGCTACATCCACCTGAGGAAATAGTCTCTGCACGTCCACTCACTGTTAATAATAGACTGATAACCACGTTACTAATTAGTAGACAGTTTGCCACCTGACTTATTTAATAGCCAGTTAACCAGCTGATTTATTTAATAGCCAGTTAACCATCTTACTAATTATACGCTGTAAACTATCTGACTTTTTTAATAAAAGCAAAATATTGCTAGAATCTGAAACAAAGACAGAAAATGCTGGAAAATCTCACCGTGTCTCTGAGCCTCTGATGAGGGGCCATCAGATCCAAACGTTCTCTCTATTCTCTCTCCACAACTGCTGTCAGACCTGCTGGGATTTTCCAGCACTTTCTGTTCTTGTTAATCATTTACTGGACTGTTAACCAGCTTACTAATTTACTGAACCATTAACCAAATTGGTTATTTACTTGACTGTTAATCAACTTGCAGGTTTACTAGATCATAAACCAGCTTACTAATGAACTGGACTGTTAACCAATTTACTGTTTTACCACCTGTGGCCTGAGACTGATTTGATTGATGGTTAACCGTGTTCCCCAGGCATTGGCCAACACTCCACGATGCACCAGTGTTAACCCCACCCCCCGCCCGGGACCCACTGACGTTGCGCCCCCCCCCCCGGGGACCCACTGACATTGACCCCCCCCCCCCCCCGGGGACCCACTGACGTTGACCCCCCCAGGGGCCCACTGACACTGGGGAGGGTGGGGTGGGAATGAACATTATCACATCTCATCGATCGTCCTCTGGCCACTTCCTGTTCAAAAGGATTGTCCCCTCGTATTCCTGCCCCTGCAAACGGTCTCCCCATCACTGTCTGCCCCACAGACACTCCCCTACCCCCCCCCCCCCCCCCCCCCCCCGCCCCGGTCTGCCCCACAGACAGTCCCCTCAAAGAACAGTACAGCACAGGAAACAGGCCCTTCGGCCCTCCAAGCCTGCGCTGCTCATTGGTCCAATTAGACCATTCGTTTGTATCCCTCCATTCCCAGTCTGTTCATGTGACTATCCGGATAAGTCTTAAACCATCCCAGCGTGTCCGCCTCCACCACCCTGCTTGGCAGTGCATTCCAGGCCCCCACCCCCATCTGTGTAAAATACATCCCTCTGATATCTGTGTTAAACCTCACCCCCCCTCACCTTGAACCTGTGACCCCTCGTGACCATCACCTCCCACCTGGGAAAAAGCTTCCCACTGTTCACCCGATCCATACCCCTCATCATTTTATACACCTCTATTAGGTCTCCCCTCATTCTCCGTCTTTCCAGGGAGAACACCCCCAGTTTACCCAATCTCTCCTCATAGCTAAGACCCTCCATACCAGGCAACATCCTGGTAAACCTTCTCTGTATTCTCTCCAAAGCCTCCACGTCCTTCTGATAGTGCGGCGACCAGAACTGGACGCAGTGTTCCAAATGTGGCCTAACCAACGTTCTATACAGCTGTAACATCAGACTCCAGCTTTTATACTCTATACCCTGTCCAATAAAGGCAAGCATGCCATATGCCTTCTTCACCACCTTCTCCACCTTTCGGGATCTGTGGACTTGTACACCCAGGTCCCTCTGTGTGTCTATACTCCTGATGGTTCTGCCATTGACAATGTTCATCGCTATCCGCAAGTCCAGCCATCTTCGTGTCATCCGCAAACTTACTGATCACACCAGTTACACCTTCTTCCAAATCATTTATATATATCACAAATAGCAGAGGTCCCAATACAGAGCCCTGCGGAACACCACTGGTCACAGACCTCCAGCTGGATAAAGACCCTTCCACTGATACCCTCTGTCTCCTGTGGCCAAGCCAGTTCTCTACCCATCTAGTTAGCTCTCTTTTCATCCCTTTAACCTTTTGCACCAACCTGCCATGAGGGACTTTGTCAAACACCTTACTGAAATCCATATAGACGACATCCAAGGCTCTTCCCTCGTCAACCGTTTTTGTCACCTCCTCAAAAAACTCCACCAAATTTGTGTGGCAAGACCTCCCTCTTACAAAACCATGCTGTACATCGCTAATGAGATTATTCCGTTCTAAACGTGCATACATCCTATCACTGAGAATCCTCTCCAACAACTTCCCTACCACGGACGTCAAGCTCACCGGCCTAGAATTACCCGGGTTATCTCTTAAATAACGGGACCACATTCGCTATCCTCCAATCCTCAGGGACCTCACCTGTGTCCAGTGAAGAGACAATGATTTCTATCAGAGGCCCAGCAATTTCATCTCTTGTCTCCCTGAGCAGTCTAGGAGAGATGCCATCAGGCCCTGGGGATTTGTCTGTCTTAGTGCTTCTTGAAACAGCTAAGCTCCTCCCTGTCTGCCCCACAGACACTCCCCCCTTTCCCCCCTCCCCCCCGTCTGCCCCACAGACACTCCCCCCTTCCCCCCCCCGTCTGCCCCACAGACACTCCCCCCTCCCCCACCCCGGTCTGCCCCACAGACACTCCCTCCCCCACCCCGGTCTGCCCCACAGACACTCCCTCCCCCACCCCGGTCTGCCCCACGGACACTGCCTTGTTCTCACTATCTGATGCTGCACATTATATAGACACAAAGGGCTATTTACCTTGTGATACTGATTCTGCTGCCTTATTCTCCAATGTCACAGTGTTAATTTTTACACTTCTCTCTGTTTACACAATTAAAATAAACTATCAGAAGCTGCGTCTCAACAGTGTCTTTCGATATGAATGAGATCAGTTTGGTATGTGAGACATGTCACGATGAACTCCATCCCTAAAAGGGCTAAAAGAGGACATGAGAAGACTTTGGCTGATAGGATTAAGGAGAATCCTAAGGCGTTCTATAGATATGTTAAGAACAAAAGGTTGGTTAGGGCAAGATTAGGGCCAGTTAGAGAGAGCAGTGGGAATTTATGTGTGGAACCGGAAGAGATTGGAGAGGCACTGAACCAATATTTCTCTTCGGTGTTCACGCAGGGAGACACAAATGTAGCTGAGGAGGACACTGGGTTACAGGGTTGTAAAATGGACAGTATTGCAGTTGATAAGGAGGATGTGCTAGATATTCTTGAGTGGTTGAAAATAGATAAGTCCCCTGGGCCAGACAGGATTTATCCTAGGATTCTCTGGGAGGCGATTGCAGAGCCTCTGGCTCTGATCTTCAGGTCGTCGTTGGTCACCGGTATAGTGCCAGAAGATTGGAGGATAGCGAATGCTGTCCCGTTGTTTAAGAAGGGGAACAGAGACTTCCCCGGGAATTATAGACCAGTGAGTCTTACTTCTGTTGTGGGCAAGGTTTTAGAAAAAATTATTAGGGATAGGATTTATAGTTATTTGGAGAGTAATGAATTGATTGGAGATAGTCAGCATGGTTTTGTGGAGGGTAGGTCGTGCCTTACTAACCTTATTGAGTTTTTTGAGAAAGTGACCAAAGAGGTGGATGGGGGTAAGGCAGTTGACGTGGTATATATGGATTTTAGTAAGGCGTTTGATAAGGTTCACCATGGTAGGCTTCTGCAGAAAATGCAGATGTATGGGATTGGGGGTAATCTAGGAAATTGGATCAGGAATTGGTTAGCAGATAGGAGACAGAGGGTGGTGGTTGATGGTAAGTATTCGTCATGGAGTTCAGTTATGAGTGGTGTGCCTCAGGGATCTGTTTTGGGGCCACTGCTGTTTGTAATTTTTATTAATGATCTGGATGAGGGTATAGTTGGGTGGATTAGTAAATTTGCTGATGACACCAAAGTCGGAGGTGTGGTAGATTGTGAGGAAAGGTGTCTTAGTCTACAGGGAGACTTGGACAAGTTACAGAGCTGGGCCAAGAGGTGGAGGATGGAGTTTAATGCGGAAAAGTGTGAGGTAATTCACTTTGGCAGGAATAACAGATGTGTTGAGTATAGGGCTAACAGTAGGACTCTGAATAGTGTGGATGAACAGAGGGATCTAGGTGTATGTGTACATAGATCCCTGAAAGTTGGGAATCAAGTAGATAGGGTTGTTAAGAAGGCATACGGTGTCTTGGCGTTTATTGGTAGGGGGATTGAATTTAGGAGTCGCAGCGTCATGTTGCAACTGTACACAACTCTGGTGCGGCCGCACTTGGAGTATTGTGTACAGTTCTGGCCCCCACATTATAGGAAGGATGTGGAGGCTTTGGAGAGGGTGCAGAGGAGGTTTACCAGGATGTTGCCTGGTATGGAGGGGAGGTCCTATGAGGAGAGACTGAGGGATTTGAGGTTGTTTTCGTTAGAAAGAAGGCGGCTAAGAGGGAACCTTATTGAAACATATAAGATGATTAGAGGTTTAGATAGGGTGGACAGTGATAGCCTTTTTCCTCAGATGGAGAAAGCTAGCACGAGGGGGCATGGCTTTAAATTAAGGGGTGGTAGTTATAGGACGGATGTCAGGGGTAGGTTCTTTACCCAGAGGGTGGTGAGGGATTGGAATGCCCTGCCTGCTGCGGTTGTAAATGCGCCTAGTTTGGGGGTGTTTAAGAGATCCGTGGATAGGTTTATGGATGGAAAGGGATTGGTTTAGATTAGAGGGTCATTGCTTTTTAACTGGTCGGCGCAACATCGTGGGCCAAAGGGCCTGGTCTGCGCTGTAATGTTCTATGTTCTAACTCCACACCTGAATGTCAGAGTCTTTAACTACAAAACCAGCACAAACTCAGATAAGATGTGTGTCTGATTAAAATATTGATTTTAGTATGTACAAGTACACATACGTGTGTGTGTATGTGCATGTACAAATGTGTGCACGAGTGTGTGAGACTAGTGGGATTGTGCAGGGATCTGTTCTGGGGCCCCAACTGTTCACATTATATATTAAAGATTTGGAAGAGGGAACTGAATGTATTATCTCCAAATTTGCAGATGATACAGAGTTGGGTGGGAGGGTGAGGTGTCAGGAGGATGCAGAGATGTTTCAGTGTGATTTGGACAGGCTGAGTTTTTGGGTTTCTGCCTGGTGGATACAGTGTCACGTGGGTAAATGTGAGGATATCCACTTTGGTAGCAATAACTGGAAGACAGATTATTACTGGAATGGGTGTAAATTGAGAGAGGGGGATACTCAGTGAGACCTTGGAGTCCTCGTACATCAGTTGCTGAGAGTAAGCGTGCAGGTACAGCAGGCAGTAAAGAAGGTAAATGTTATGATGGCCTTCATAGTGAGAAGATGTTTTGCTGCAATTGTACAGGGTGTTGGTGAGGCCACACCTGTCTTACTGTGTGCAGTTTTGGTCTCCTCACATCCTTCCTCAGATATTTGCTCTCGGAGTGCAACAAAGGTTTACCAGGCTGATTCCTGGGATGGCAGGTCTGTCATATGAGGGACTGTCCATTAGGATTATATTCACTGGAGTTTAGGAGTTTCACCCCTAAGCTAAGTTTCACCCCTGATCTGGATGAGGGTATAGTTGGGTGGATTAGTAAATTTGCTGATGACACCAAAGTCGGAGGTGTGGTAGATAGTGAGGAAGGGTGTCATAGTTTGCAGGAAGACTTAGACAGGTTGCAGAGCTGGGCCAAGAGGTGGCGGATGGAGTTTAATGCGGAGAAGTGTGAGGTAATTCACTTTGGTAGGAATAACAGATGTGTCGAGTATAGGGCTAACGGGAGGACTTTGAATAGTGTGGATGAACAGAGGGATCTAGGTGTATGTGTACATAGATCCCTGAAAGTTGGGAATCAAGTAGATAAGGTTGTTAAGAAGGCATACGGTGTCTTGGCGTTTATTGGTAGGGGGATTGAATTTAGGAGTCGCAGGGTCATGTTGCAACTGTACACAACTCTGGTGCAGCCGCACTTGGAGTATTGTGTGCAGTTCTGGTCCCCACATTACAGGAAGGACGTGGAGGCTTTGGAGAGGGTGCAGAGGAGGTTTACCAGGATGTTGCCTGGTATGGAGGGGAGGTCCTATGAGGAGAGACTGAGGGATTTGAGGTTGTTTTCGTTAGAAAGAAGGCGGCTAAGAGGGGATCTTATTGAAACATATAAGATGATTAGAGGTTTAGATAGGGTGGACAGTGATAGCCTTTTTCCTCGGATGGAGAAAGCTAGCACGAGGGGGCATGGCTTTAAATTAAGGGGGGGTAGCTACAGGACGGATGTCAGGGGTAGGTTCTTTACCCAGAGGGTGGTGAGGGATTGGAATGCCCTGCCTGCTGCAGTTGTAAATGCGCCTAGTTTGGGGGCATTTAAGAGATCCGTGGATCGGTTTATGGACGAAAAGGGATTGGTTTAGATTAGTGGGTCATTGTTTTTTAACTGGTCGGCGCAACATCGTGGGCCGAAGGGCCTGTTCTGCGCTGTGCTGTTCTATGTTCTAAGCTAATCCCAACTGTCCGCACTGAGTCCATATCCCTCTATACCCATCGTACCCATGTAACTGTCTAAATGCTTTTTAAAAGATAAAATTGTACCCACCTCTACTACTACCTCTGGCAGCTTGTTCCAGACACTCACCACCCTCTGTGTGAAAAAATTGTCCCTCTGGACACTTCTGTATCTCTCCCCATTCACCTTAAACCTTTGCCCTCTAGTTTTAGACTCCCCTACCTTTGGGAAAAGATATTGACTATCTAGCTGATCTGTGCCTTTCATTATTTTAAAGACTTCTGTAAGATCACCCCTCAACCTCCTACGCTCCAGAGAAAAAAGTCCCAGTCTATCCAGCCTCTCCTTATAACTCAATCCATCAAGTCCCGGCAGCATCCTAGTAAATCTTTTCTGCGCTCTTTCTAGTTTAATAATATCCTTTCTATAATAGGGTGACCAGAATTGCTCACAGTATTCCAAGTGTGGCCTTACCAATGTCTTGTACAACTTCAACAGGACATCCCAACTCCTGCAGATAGTTTGAGTGATGTTGAGATCAAAAAGGAGGTGGTATTAGTAGACAAGTCCCCAGGGCCTGATGGGATATACCCCAGAATACTGAGAGAGGCAAGGAAGGAAATTGAAGTCAGACTGGGGTAAACACAGTAAGAAGTCTCACAAACCAGGTTAAAGTCCAACAGGTTAATTTGGTAGCACGAGCTTTCAGAGTATTGTTCCTTTTCAGATGAGTGAAGATTTTGTTCACAAACAGGGCATACATAAATACAAATTCAATTTACAAGCTAACGGTTGGAATGCGAGTCTTTACAGGTAATCAAGTCTTAAAGGTACAGGCAATGTGAGTGGAGAGAGGGTTAAGCACAGGTTAAAGAGATGTGTATTGTCTCCAGTTAGTGAGATTTTGCAAGCCCAGGCAAGACATGGGGGTTACAGACAGTGTGACATGAACCCAAGATCCCGGGTGAGGCCAGCCTTGGTGTGGAACTTGGCTATCAGTTTCTGTTCAGCGACTCTGCGCTGTCGTGTGTCATGAAGGCCGCCTTGGAGAATGCTTACCCGAAGGTCAGAAACTGAATCCCGTGACTGCTGAAGTGTTCGCCAACAGGAAGGGAACAGTCTTGCCTGGTGATTGTCAAGCGGTGTTTATTTATCCGTTGTTGCAGTGTCTGCATGGTCTTCCCAATGTACCATGCTTCAGGACATCCTTTCCACAGCGAAAAACCGCACCAACATAAGAAATAGGAGCAGGAGTAGGCCAACTAGCCCTTCGAGCCTGCCCCGCCATTCAATAAGATCATGGCTGATCTGTCGTGGCTCAGTTCCACTTTCCCGCCCTCTCCCCATAACCCTTAATCCCCTCTCTTATCAAAAACCTATCAACCCGAGTCTTAAAAATATTTAGCGAGGCAGCCTCCACCACTTCAACGGGCAGAGAATTCCAGAGATTCACCACCCTTTGAGTGAAGAAGTTCCTCCTCAACTCCGTTCTAAACCGCCCCCCCTTTATCTTGAGGCTGTGCCCCCTAGTCCTACTGTCCTTTCTGAGCGGGAAGAGTCTCTCCACCTCTATCCTATCCATCCCATTCATCATCTTATACGTCTCAATGAGATCTCCCCTCATTCTTCTAAACTCTAACGAGTACAAGCCTAGTTTATTCAGCCTCTCCTCATAGTTCAACCCCCTCAACTCCGGTATCAGCCTAGTAAACCTCCTCTGCACTCCCTCCAAGGCCAAAATATCCTTGCGTAAGTGCGGCGCCCAAAACTGCACACAGTACTCCAGCTGCGGCCTCACCAATGCCCTATACAGCTGCAGCAAGACCTCCCTACTTTTATATTCAATCCCCCTCGCTATGAAGGCCAGCATCCCATTCGCCTTCCTGACCACCTGCTGCACCTGCAGGCTGGGTTTTTGCGACTCATGCACAAGGACCCCGAGGTCCCTCTGCACCGTCGCCTGCTGCAGTTTTTCGCCCAGTAAGTAATAGTCCTTCCCACCATTATTCCTACCAAAGTGGACAACTTCACCCTTGCAACCTCTTCAGAAGATAAACATGGTGGACAGAGGACCTTCGTCGTCCAGTACTTCCCCGGAGCAGAGAAGCTACAGAATCTTCTCCGGAGTCTTCAACATATCATTGGGTCACGGGCTCAAGGTGAGGGGGGGAGAGGTATAACTCAGATGTCGGAGGAACGTTTTTTTCACACAGAGGGTAGTAAGGGCCTGGAATGCACTGCCAAGTAGGGTGGTGGATTAAGGTGGAGACATGCAAGGGTTGTTTAAGGCTTACCTGGATAGGCACATGAGCAGACTGGAAATGGGGGGATACAAAAGAATGTTCTACATAGAATATAGAACATTACAGTTCAGTACAGGCCCTTCGGCCCTCGATGTTGCGCCGACCAGTGGAACCAATCTAATGACCCTCTAACCTAAACTATTCCAATGTTATCCATATGCCTATCCACTGACCATTTGAACGCCCTTAAAGTTGGCGAGTCCACAACTGCTGCAGGCAGGGCATTCCACACCCTTACTACCCTCTGAGTAAAGAACCTACCTCTGACATCCATCCTATAATTACCACCCCTTAATTTAAAGCTATGTCCCCTTGTGTTAGCCATCACCATCCGAGGGAAAAGGCTCTCGCTGTCCACCCTATCCAATCCTTTGGTCATCTTGTGCCTCAATCAGGTCACCTCGTAACCTTCTTCTCTCCAATGAAAACAACCTCAAGTCCCTCAGCCTTTCCTCATAAGACCTTCCCACCATACCAGGCAACATCCTGGTAAACCTCCTCTGCACCCTTTCCAATGCCTCCACATCTTTCTTATAATGCGGCGACCAGAACTGTACACAATACTCCAAGTGCGGCCGCACCAGAGTTTTGTACAGTTGTAACATGACGTCACGGCTCCGAAATTCAATCCCTCTACCAATAAAAGCTAACACACCGTACGCCTTCTTAACAACCTTATCAACCTGGGTGCCAACTTTCAGGGAGCTATGCACATGTACCCCGAGATCTCTCTGCTCGTCAACACTACTAAGAGACCTTCCATTAGCCCTATATTCTGTACTCCTGTTACTCTTACCAAAGTGAATCACCTCACACTTTTCTGTATTAAACTCCATTTGCCACCTCTCAGCCCAGCTCTGCAGCTTATCTATGTCCCTCTGCAAACTGTAACATCCATCCTCACTGTCTACAACTCCTCCAACTTTGGTGTCGTCAGCAAATTTACTAATCCATCCTTCTACACCCTCATCTCGGTCATTTATAAAAATGACAAACAGCAGTGGCCCCAAAACAGATCCTTGAGGTACACCACTTGTAACTGAACTCTAGGTTGAATATTTCCCATCAACCACCACCCTTTGTCTTCTATCAGCTCGCCAATTCCTGATCCAAACTGCTAAATCACCCTCAATCCCATGCATCTGCATTTTCTGCAATAGCCTACCATGGGGAACCTTATCAAACACGTTGCTAAAATCCATATACACCACGTCAACTGCCTTACCCTTATCCACCTCTTTGGTCACCTTTTCAAAAAGCTTGATAAGGTTTGTGAGGCACCACCTACCCTAGATGAAGATTAAGAGCCTCAGGACGTTCCTGGGAATTAATAGATTCCTATCAGTCGTCCAACAAATTTTAAGGCTCACCTTGTCACTTACATTGGAGGTATTGGGGATCTTCCATTACTGTCTGTATAGCCTGTTGTGTGTCTGTTTATGTTTATTGATGTCTCCTTTTACATCCACAGGTGATTCTGTCCGCCTTGTTGTCAAAAAGGGGCATACACGCGGTGAGTCGTGCAAGGGCTGCTCATGGATGTTTCGAGAGTTGCCGAGTGCTTCACGTCGTTAGTATGCGCTTAAACTGGACCAGATACTGGGCAAGACGACAGCTCAGTGACTATCACTGTTTGCTGTGCAGACACATGGATTTGGGCCGGTGTCTGTGGGAGTTTGTGCATTCTCCCCATGCTTGCGTGGGTTTTCTCCGGGTGCTCCGGTTTCCTCCCACACCCCAAAGATGTGCTGTTAGGCTGATTGGAGGTAATAAATTGTCCCTAAATCAGTTTCCCTCAATGTGGAATGTCATAAACATAGATAAGGGTCATGGGTGGAGGGGGGACTGGTAATGTTAAAATGGTGGCGCGGGCTCGTTGGGCCGAAGGGCCTGTTTCCCGGGCTGTTTTTGTTCTTTGTTCTTTGACCATCAGAGGATAGAGCAGGATATAGATCAGTTGGAGACTTGGATGGAGAGATGGCAAATGGAGTTTAATCTGGACAAATGTGAGGTGATGTATTTTGGAAGGTCTAATACAGATCGGAAATATACAGTAAATGGCAGAACCCTTAAGAGTATTGATAGGCAGAGGGAAGCCTGATAGAAATCTACAAGATTACGAGAGGCATGGACAGAGTGGATAGTCAGAAGCTTTTTCCCAGGGTGGAAGAGTCAATTACTGGGGGCACAGGTTTAAGGTGCGAGGGGCAAGGTTTAAAGGAGATGTACGAGGCAGATTTTTTACACAGAGGGGGGTGGGTGCCTGGAACTCACTGCCGGGGGAGGGAGTGGAAGTGGATACGATAGTGAGTTTTAAGGGGCATCTGGACAAATCCATGAATAGGATGGGAATAGAGGGATACGGTCCCCGGAAGGAGAGGGGGTTTAGTTCAGTCGGGGGCAGCATGGTCGGTGCAGGATTGGAGGGGCCGAAGGGCCTGTTCCTGTGCTGGAATTTTCTTTGTTCTTTATTCAATGTTCTGACCGATGAAACCAAGCATGCTGAATGCCTTCTTCACCACTCTGTCCACCTGTGACTCCACTTTCAAGGAGCTATGAACCTGTACCCCGAGATCTCTCTGTTCTGTAACTCTCCCCAACGCCCTACCATTAACTGAGTAAATCCTGTCCTGGTTCAATCGACCAAAATACATCACCTCGCATTTATCTAAATTAAACTCCATCTGCCATTCATCAGCCCACTGGCCCAATTGATCAAGATCCCGTTGCAATTGGAGATAACTTCCTTCACTGTCCACTATGCCACCAATCTTGGTGTCATCTGCAAACTTACTAACCATGCTCCCTATATTCTCATCCAAATCATTAATATAAATGACAAATAACAAGTTCTGAATGGACGTCTCCTGTTTTTAGTTTCTGTGTTGCTGTGTGTGTGTTTGAGTGTGACTTATTCATCATCAAAGAAGAAATAGCGAGGCACCTAGAAAAGAATTGTTTGATAGAGCAGACACAGCACGGATTTGTTAAGGGGAAGTCATGTTTGATGAATTTATTGGATTTCTATGAGGATGTGACTAGTGTAGTAGACAGAGGGGAACCAGTGGATGTGGTGTTTTTAGATTTCCAAAAGGCGTTTGATAAGGTGACTCATAAAAGGTTGCTATAGAAGGTTAGGGTGCACGGAGTTGGGGTTAAGGTGTTAGCGTGGATAGAGGATTGGCTGTCTAATAGAAAGCAGAGAGTTGGTATCAATGGGTGCTATTCTGTTTGGCGGTTGGTAACTAGTGGAGTGCCGCAGGGATCGGTGCTGGGGCCTCAGCTATTTACCATTTATATAGATGATCTGGAGGAGGGGGCTGAGTGTAGGGTGATGAAATTTGCTGATGACACGAAGATGAGTGGAAAAGCAAATTATGCGGAGGGTGTGGAAAGTCTGCAGAGGGATCTGGATAGGCTGAGCGAGTGGGCAAGGACCTGGCAGATGGAGTATAATGTTAGCAAGTGTGAGGTTATCCAATTTGGCAGGAATAATAGTAGGAGGGATTACTATTTAAAGGGTGATAAGCTGCAGCATGCTACGGTGCAGAGGGACCTGGGGGTCCTTGTGCATGAGTCGTAAAAACCCAGTCTGCAGGTGCAGCAGGTGATCAGGAAGGCGAATGGGACAGAACATAGAACATAGAACATAGAACATAGAACATAGAACATTACAGCGCAGAACAGGCCCTTCGGCCCACGATGTTGCGCCGACCAGTTAAAAAACAATGACCCACTAACCGAAACCAATCCCTTTTCGTCCATAAACCTGTCCACAGACCTCTTAAACGCCCCCAAACTAGGCGCATTTACAACTGCAGCAGGCAGGGCATTCCAATCCCTCACCACCCTCTGGGTAAAGAACCTACCCCTGACATCCGTCCTATAACTACCCCCCATTAGTTTAAAGCCATGCCCCCTCGTGCTAGATTTTTCCATCAGAGGAAAAAGGCTATCACTATCCACCCTATCTAAACCTCTAATCATCTTATATGTTTCAATAAGATCCCCTCTTAGCCACCTTCTTTCCAGCGAAAACAACCCCAAATCCCTCAGCCTCTCCTCATAGGATCTCCCCTCCATACCAGGCAACATCCTGGTAAACCTCCTCTGCACCCTCTCCAAAGCCTCCACATCCTTCCTGTAATGTGGGGACCAGAACTGCACACAGTACTCCAAGTGCGGCCGCACCAGAGTTGTGTACAGTTGCAACATGGCGCTGCGACTCCTAAATTCAATCCCCCTACCAATAAACGCCAAGACACTGTATGCCTTCTTAACAACCTTATCTACTTGATTCCCAACTTTCAGTGATCTATGTACACATACACCTAGATCCCTCTGCTCCTCCACACTATTCAAAGTCTTCCCGTTAGCCCTATACTCAACACATCTGTTATTCCTACCAAAGTGAATTACCTCACATTTCTCTGCATTAAACTCCATCCGCCACCTCTCGGCCCAGCTCTGCAACCTGTCTAAGTCTTCCTGCAGACTATGACACCCTTCCTCACTATCTACCACACCTCCGACTTTGGTGTCATCAGCAAATTTACTGATCCACCCAACTATACCCTCATCCAGATCGTTAATAAAAATCACAAACAGCAGTGGTCCCAACACAGATCCCTGAGGCACACCACTTGTAACTGAACTCCATGATGAATATTTACCGTCAACCACTACCCTCTGTCTCCTATCCGCTAGCCAATTCCTAATCCAGTTCCCTAGATCACCCCCAATCCCATACATCTGCATTTTCTGCAGAAGCCTTCCATGGTGAACCTTATCAAACGCCTTACTAAAATCCATATATACCACGTCCACTGCCTTACCCCCATCCACCTCTTTGGTCACTTTCTCAAAAAACTCAATAAGGTTAGTAAGGCACGACCTACCCGCCACAAAACCATGCTGACTATCTCCAATCAATTCATTACTCTCCAAATAACTATAAATCCTATCCCTAATAATTTTTTCCAAAACCTTGCCCACAACAGAAGTAAGACTCACCGGTCTATAATTCCCGGGGAAGTCTCTGTTCCCCTTCTTAAACAATGGGACAACATTCGCTAACCTCCAATCATCTGGTACTATACCAGAGGCCAACGACGACCTGAAGATCAGAGCCAGAGGCTCTGCAATCACTTCTCTTGCCTCCCAGAGAATCCTGGGGTAAATCTCATCTGGACCAGGGGACTTATCTATTTTCAGACCCTCCAGAATATCCAGCACATCCTCCTTATCAACTGTAACATTGTCAATTCTACTCCCCTGCAACCCAGTGTCCTCCTCAGCTATATCCATGTCCCCTTGCGTGAACACCGAAGAGAAATATTGGTTCAATGCCTCTCCAATCTCTTCCGGTTCCACACATAACTTCCCTCTGCTGTCTGTAACTGGCCCTAATCTTGCCCTAACCAACCTTCTGTTCTTGACATATCTATAGAACGCCTTAGGATTCTCCTTAATCCTATCAGCCACAGTCTTCTCATGTCCTCTTTTAGCCCTTCTTAGCTCACTCTTCAACTCCCTCCTAGCCAATCTAAAGTTTTCTAGTGCACTACCCGAGCCCTCAAGTCTCATCCGAACATAAGCCTCCTTTTTCTTTTTAACCAACGAATCAACTTTTTTAGTGCACCACGGTTCCCTAGCCCTACCAATTCCTCCTTGCCTGACAGGGACATACCTATCACAGACTCGCAGTAGCTGCTCCTTGAAAAAACTCCATATTTCGGACGTTCCCAATCCCTGTAACCTCCTAGTCCAACCTATGCTTCCTAATTCTGTCCTAATAGCCTCATAATTACCCTTCCCCCAGCTAAAACTACTGACCCGAGGCTCATGCCCGTCCCTTTCCATCACTAAGGTGAACGTAACCGAATTGTGGTCACTATCACCAAAATGCACACCAACTTCCAAGTCTAACACCTGGTCTGGCTCATTTCCCAGCACGAAATCCAATATAGCCTCACCTCTAGTCGGCCTATCTACATACTGAGTCAAAAAACCCTCCTGCACGCTTTGAACAAAAACTGACCCCTCTAACGCGCTAGAGCTATAACAATTCCAATCAATATTAGTAAAGTTAAAGTCCCCCATAACAATTACCCTATTACTTTCACTCCTAACCAGGATCGCCTCCGCAATCCTTTCCTCAACCTCTCTGGAACTTTTAGGAGGTCTATAAAAGACTCCCAACAGGGTGACCTCTCCTCTCCTATTTCTAATCTCAGCCCATACTACCTCAACAGACAAGTCCTCATCAAACTTCCTCTCCGACACTGTGATACAGTCCTTGACTAATAATGCTACCCCTCCCCCCCTTCTACCTCCTTCTCTACTCCGACTAAAGCATTTGTACCCCGGAACCTGCAACAACCATTCCTGACCCTGCTCTATCCATGTCTCTGAAATGGCCACAACATCAAAGTCCCAGGTACTGATCCACGCTGCAAGTTCATCCACTTTATTGCGAATACTCCTCGCATTAAAGTATACGCATTTCAAACCCTGCTCCACCCCACCCCCACAATGCTGTGCATTGCAGTCCCCATCTATGCCCCCCTCACTTTCACCCCCTCTACTCAGGATCCCACCCCCCTCCGAATCAGTTTAAACCTCCCTGCATAGCCTTTGCAAATTTACCCCCCAGGATATTGGTTCCCCTCTGATTCAGGTGTAGACCATCACTCTTACAGAGGTCCCACCTTCCCCAGAACGAGCCCCAATTGCTTAAGTACCTGAACCCCTCCCTCCTGCACCATCCCCTCAGCCACAAGTTCAAACTTTCCCTCTCTCTATTCCTCTCTAAACTATCCCGTAGCACAGGCAAGAGTCCGGAGATAACCACTCTATCAGACTTGGCCTTTAGTTTCCACCCCAACTCCATAAATCTCTGCTTAATATCCCCTTCCCTTAACCTCCCTATGTCATGTGTCCCCACATGAACTATAACTTGGGGTTGATCTCCCTCTCCTCTAAGAGTCCTGAATACCGTTTCCGATACATCCTGGACCCCAGCCCCTGGTAGGCAACACACCAGCCCTGAGTCCCTACCTTTACTTCCGACTCTCCTATCCGTCCCCTTAACTGTGGAGTCCCCAATCACGAGGCCCAATCTTTTACATCCCCTAACCACCTGAGCTTTCACACTAGGCTCACCCCCAGTGACCTGCTCCCTTTGACTATCCCCAGTTGATTCCTCCTCAACTGTAGCCTCCAGGACCGAAAACCTATTTTGGAGGGGAACAGCCCCAGGGGATTGTCCCCCCAATTGCTTCTTTCCCCTCTTCCTGGCAGTGACCCAAGACTCATTTCTAGGAGTGACTATCTTCTTATAACTCCTATCGATTTCCACCTCTGCCTCCCGAATTATGCGGAGTTCCTCTAACTCCACCTCCAGCTCCTTTACACGCTCCTCCAGAAGCTGCAATCTAACACACTTCCTACAAGTAAAATCACCTGAAACACTACTAGAGTCCCTCACCACATACATCCCACAGGAGATGCAGCTTACTGCCTGAACTGCCATCCCTGAAGCAATTACCAGCAGAAAAATAAATTAAAAAAAAACAAACAACAAACTTCCCCCACTCTTATAATTAGGTTAGAGGAGGTGGGAGGGTGGGATTCTCTACCAGTGTAGAGGATTGGGTATCCTCTCTACACTAATTTATAGGGTTAGGGGCCCAAGAAAAAAAAACTACAAATACCGGCAAGCGTCCTAGTGACTACTTCCGGTTTCTAACTAATTTTTAAAAAACCGCCGAAACTCGCGACTTTTAAAACTATAAATAAAAAGTTAAACAATATAAACAGAAAAATGTACCTTTTTGCTGCCTCCTCACACGCCCAAAAATCGCTGCCTCTCGATACTGCTCCTCAGGAACAATGAGCTGGCCTTCATAGCGAGGGGGATTGAATATAAAAGTAGGGAGGTCTTGCTGCAACTGTACAGGGTACTGGTGAGGCCGCAGCTGGAGTACTGTGTGCAGTTTTGGTCGCCGCACTTACGCAAAGATATTTTGGCCTTGGAGGGAGTGCAGAGGAGGTTCACTAGGCTGATACCGGAGATGAGGGGGTTGGACTATGAAGAGAGACTAAATAGACTGGGTCTGTACTCGTTGGAGTTTAGAAGGATGAGGGGGGATCTTATAGAGACGTATAAGATAATGAAGGGGATGGATAGGGTAGAGATAGAGAGATTCTTCCAGCTCAGAAAGGATAGCAGGACTAGAGGACACAGCCTCAAGATAAAGGGGGGGCAGTTTAGAACGGAGTTGAGGAGGAACTTCTTCACTCAAAGGGTGGTGAATCTCTGGAATTCTCTGCCCATTGAAGTGGTGGAGGCTGCCTCGCTAAATATTTTTAAGAAGCGGGTTGATGGGTTTTTGATAAGAGAGGGGATTAAGGGTTATGGGGAGAGGGCGGGAAAGTGGAACTGAGCCACGACAGATCAGCCATGATCTTATTGAATGGCGGGGCAGGCTTGAAGGGCTAGATGGCCTACTCCTGCTCCTATTTCTTATGTTCTTATGTGAGTGTGTCTGTCATCTGTGTGTGTGTCTCTGTGTTATCTGTGTGTGAGAATGTCTGTTATCTATGTGTGTTTGTGAATGTGTGCATATATAAAGGAATATAATATCAAGTGTAAGACTCTCAGCTGTGTTGAAGAGCAGAAGGATCTTGGGGTCCGGGTCCATAGGACTCTTAAATCGGCCTCGCAGGTGGAGGATGTGGTCAAGAAGGCGTATGGTGTACTGGCCTTCATTAATCGAGGGATTGAGTTTCGGAGTCGGGAGGTAATGCTGCAACTTTATAAGACCCTTGTCAGACCCCACTTGGAGTACTGTGCGCAGTTCTGGTCGCCTCACTATAGGAAGGATGTGGAAGCTATTGAAAGGGTACAGAGGAGATTTACAAGGATGTTGCCTGGATTGGGAGGCATGCCTTATGAAGATAGGTTGAGGGAGCTTGGTCTCTTCTCCCTGGAGAGACGAAGGTTGAGAGGCGACCTGATAGAAGTTTATAAAATGTTGAGAGGAATAGATAGGGTGGATTCTCAGAGGCTATTTCCCCGGGTTGAAATGGTCGCTACGAGAGGACACAGGTTTAAGGTGCGGGGAGGAAAGTACAGAGGAGATGTTAGGGGAAAGTTTTTCACTCAGAGGGTGGTGAGTGAGTGGAATCGGCTGCCGTCAGTGGTGGTGGAGGCGAACTCGCTGGGGTCTTTTAAAAGACTTCTGGATGAGTACATGGGATCTAATGGGATTGGGGGTTATTGAGGAGGCAGAGAGTGGGGGTTAATGGGTGCTATTCGGATTGGCGGTTGGTGACTAGTGGAGTGCCCCAGGGGTCAGTGCTGGGGCCTCAGCTTTTTACCATTTATATAGATGGTCTGGAGGAGGGAACCGAGTGTAGGGTGTCGAAATTTGCTGATGACACCAAGATTGGGGGAACGGCAAATTGTGCGGAGGGTGTGGAGAGTCTGCAGAAGGATCTAGATAGGCTGGGCGAATGGGCCAGGAACTGGCAAATGGAATTTAATGTTGGCAAGTGTGAGGTGGTCCACTTTGGTAGGAAGAATGGTAGGAAGGACTATTACTTACGTGGCGAAAAACTGCAGCAGGCGACGGTGCAGAGGGACCTCGGGGTCCTTGTGCATGAGTCGCAAAAACCCAGCTTGCAGGTGCAGCAGGTGGTCAGGAAGGCGAATGGGATGCTGGCCTTCATAGCGAGGGGGATTGAATATAAAAGTAGGGAGGTCTTGCTGCAGCTGTATAGGACATTGGTGAGGCCGCAGCTGGAGTACTGTGTGCAGTTTTGGGCGCCGCACCTGTGCAAAGATATTTTGGCCTTGGAGGGAGTGCAGAGGAGGTTTACTAGGCTGATACCGGAGTTGAGGGGATTGAGCTATGAGGAGAGGCTGAATAAACTAGGCTTGTACTCGTTAGAGTTTAGAAGAATGAGGGGAGATCTCATTGAGACATATAAGATGATGAATGGGATGGATAGGATAGAGGTGGAGAGACTCTTCCCGCTCAAAAAAGACAGTAGGACTAGGGGGCACAGCCTCAAGATAAAGCGGGGGCGGTTTAGAACGGAGTTGAGGAAGAACTTCTTCACTCAAAGGGTGGTGAATCTCTGGAATTCTCTGCCCGTTGAAGTGGTGGAGGCTGCCTCGCTAAATATTTTTAAGACGCAGGTTGATGGGTTTTTGATAAGAGAGGGGATTAAGGGTTATGGGGAGAGGGCGGGAATGTGGAACTGAGCCACGACAGATCAGCCATGATCTTATTGAATGGCGGGGCAGGCTCGAAGGGCTAGATGGCCTACTCCTGCTCCTATTTCTTATGTTCTTATATTTTACCCACTACTCCCTATAGCCTATGCATCTCAGGACAAAGAAACAAAAAAAGAACAAAAGAACAAAAACAGCCCGGGAAACAGGCCCTTCGGCCCAACGAGCCCGCGCCGCCATCTCAACACCACCCGTCTCCCTCTCCACCCACAACCCTTGTCTAATGTTTTATGGCCATCCAGATTGAGGGAAACTGATTTAGGGACAATTTATTACCTCCAATCAGCCTAACAGCACATCTTTGGGGTGTGGGAGGAAACCGGAGCACCCAGAGAAAACCCACGCAGACACGGGGAGAATGTGCAAACTCCCACAGACACCGACCCAAATCCATGTGACTGCACAGCAATCAGTGATAGTCACTGAGCTGTCGTCTTGCCCAGCATCTGGTCCAGTTTAGGCACACACTAACGACATGAAACACTAGGCTATTCTCGAACAACCAAGAGCAGCCCCAGTACGACCCATCTCGTGTATGCCCCTCATTGGACACGAGGCGGACCGACTTAAAACCTGTGAATGTAAAGGGAAAAACATTATTATCATACTATACCCATTTACATTTCTAGGGACACCCCAATTCTAATGACCCTTATTTAAAGGTTCTCCTATATCCACCCATCTCCAACCCACTCATGTGCCTGTCTAAGTTACTCTTAAATGACTCTAGTGTGTTTGCCTCCACCACTTTACTTGGCAGAGCATTCCATACCCCCTCTACCCTCTGTGTGAAAAACCTCCCTCTAATATCTGTGTTGTACCGCTCCCCCCTCACCTTAAGTCCATGGCCCCTTGTCCTACGTGTCTCTATTATAGGAAATAGCTTACCTCTGTTTACTCTATCTATACCCGTCATAATCTTATATACCTCTGTTAGATCCCCCCTCAGTCGGCGTCTTTCAAGGGAAAACAGCCTGAATTTCTTCAATCTTTCCTCATACCCCAGTCCTTCCATACCAGGCAACATCCTGGTAAATCTCCTCTGCACTCTCTCCAGAGTCTCCACGTCCTTCCGGTAGTAAGGCGACCAGAACTGTACGCAGTACTCCAAATGCGGCCTAACCAATGTTCTGTACAACTTATATTCTATACCCCTTCCTATAAAGGCTAGGATACCATAGGCTTTCTTCACCACACTCTCCACTTGCACTGCCACCTTCAAAGACTTGTGCACTTGCACCCCCAGGTCTCGCTGCGATTCTATACTCCTTACGGGCTTACCCTTTATCATATAACTCCCCCCTACATTATTCCGGCCAAAATGCATCACCTCACATTTATCCGGATTAAACTCCATTTGCCATGTATCTGCCCAGTCAACCATCCTATCAATATCCCGTTGTATTGCCAGACACTGCTCCTCACTGCCTGCCAATCCAGCCATCTTGGTGTCATCAGCAAATTTGCTGATCACACCACCTACTCCCTCTTCCAAATCATTATATACACTACAAAGAGAAGAGGTCCCAGTACTGAGCCCTGCAGCACACCACTAGTGACAGACCTCCAGCTAGGAATGGACCCCTCCACTACTACTTTCTGTCTCCTCTTTGCAAGCCAGTTCTCTACCCATCTCGATACCTGACCACATATCCCATGGGCTTTAATCTTCTGTACCAACCTACCATGAGGGACTTTGTCAAACGCCTTACTGAAATCCATATAGACGACATCCACGGCTCGTCCTTCGTCAACCGTTTTTGTCACCTCCTCAAAAAATTCTACCAGATTCGTAAGGCAAGACTTCCCCTTTACAAAGCCATGCTGCGTATCCTTAATCAGATCGCAATGCTCTAAGTGCTCATACGTCCTATCCCTAAGAATCCTCTCCATCAACTTGCCTAGCACTGACGTTAAACTCACCGGCCTATAGTTACCCGGGTTATCCCTCCTACCCTTTTTAAACAACGGTACCACGTTCGCTATCCTCCTGTCCTCTGGGACCTCACCTGTGTCCAAAGAAGAGACAAAGATTTGCGTCAGAGGCCCAGCAATCTCATCCCTCGCCTCTCTAAGCAGCCTAGGATAGATGCCATCGGGCCCCGGAGATTTATCGGTTTTAATGCCCTCTAAAAGCCCTCACACTTCTTCCCTCATAATTGATAGATCTTTCAATCGGTCTACCGCTCCCTCGATGACCGTACCAGACATCAAGCCCCTCTCCTTCGTGAATACCGACACAAAGTATTCATTCAGGATCTCCCCCATTCCCTCTGCCTCTAAGCACAATTCCCCACGTCTGTCCCTGAGAGGACTGATTTTACCCCTAGCCACCCTTTTGTTCTTAAGATAGGAGTAAAACGCCTTTGGATTCTCCTTAACCCTACCTGCCAAAGCCATCTCATGCCCCCTCTTTGCTCTCCTAACTCCCCTTTTGAGATCCCTCCTACTCTCTCTGTATTCCTCCAACGCTCTCTCCGTTCCCAGCTGCTTAGACCTGACATACGCCTCTCGTTTCTTCCTAACCAGGTCTTCTATATCTCTAGTAATCCACGGTTCCCTAATCCTACCTTTCCCATCCTTTCTCCTAACCGGCACATGCCTTTCCTGCACCCTTTGCAGTTTTCCCTTGAAAGACTCCCACATGCCTAACGTGGTCTTGCCTTCCAACAGCCTATCCCAGTCTGTATCCCTAAGCTCCTGCCTAATCCGGCTGTATCTAGCCTTCCCCCAATTTAGCACCCTAAGGGGCAATTTTTTAGCATGGCCAATCAACCTAACCCGCACATCTTTGGACTTGGGAGGAAACCGGAGCACCCGGAGGAAACCCACACAGACACGAGGAGAATGTGTAAACTCCACACAGACAGTGACCTGAGCCGGGAATTGAACCCAGGTCCCTGGAGCTGTGAAGTAGCAGTGCTAACCCACTGTACTGCCCATTCACCCTGTGGGTGAAGAAATTTCTCCTCATCTCAGATCTAAAAGTTTCACCCCTTATCTTCAAACTGTGGTCGAGGATGTTGACTATGAGGAGAGGTTGAATAAACTTCAGAGGGAGTAGGTTCACCAGGATGTTGCCCGGTCCCGAGGATGTTGACTATGAGGAGAGGTTGAATAAACTTCGGAGGGAGTAGGTTCACCAGGATGTTGCCCGGTCCCGAGGATGTTGACTATGAGGAGAGGTTGAATAAACTAGGATTGTTTTCACTGGAAAGACGGAGGCTGAGGGGAGACCTGATAGAGGTCTACAAAATGATGAGAGGATTAGACAGGGTGACTAGTCAGAGGCTTCTTCCCAAGATGGAAGTGTCAATTACAAGGGGCACTAGTTTAAGGTGAGGGAGGAAAGTTTAAGGGAAATGTGCAGGGGAGGTTTTTCACACAGAGAGTGATGGGTGCCTGGGACGCGCTGCCATAGGAGGTGGTGGAAGCAGGCACATTAGCAACATTTAAGAGGCATCTGGATGGGTATATGAATAGGGAGGGAATAGAGGGAAACTGACCGAGAAAGGGCAGAAGTTTTTTTTAGTATGGGCATCAGGATCGGCACAGTAAGAGGTCTGACAACACCAGGTTTAAGTCCAACCGATTTGGTTGGACTTAAATCTGTTGGACTTAAACCTGGTGTTGTCAGACCTCTTACTGTGTTTACCCCAGTCCAACACTGGCATCTCCACATCATCAGGATTGGCACAGGTTTGGAGGGCCGAAGGGCCTGTTCCTGTGCTGTACTGTTCTTTGTTCTTTGCTCTGGAGGAGATTGTAAGTGGCCTGATTAGTAAGTTTGGGGATGATACGAAGGTTGGTGGAGTTGCTGATAGTGCTGGAGATTGTCAGAGGATACAACAAGGTAGAGATTGACTGGAGACTTGGGTGGGGAGATGGCAGATGGAGTTTACCCAGACAAATGTGAGGTGATGCATTTTGGAAGGTCTAATACAGGAGGGAAGTGTATTGTAAATGGCAGAACCTTTAGAAGCAGTAACATACAGAGGGATCTGGGTGTACAGGTACACAGGTCACTGAAAGTGGCAATGCAGGTTTAACTTTAAGGGCGTTCAAATGGTCAGTGGATAGGCATATGGATAACATTGGAATAGTTTAAGTTAGAGGGTCATTAGATTGGTTCCACTGGTCGGCACAACATCGAGGGCCAAAGGGCCTGTACTGTGCTGGAATGTTCTATGTTCTAAGGTAGTCAAGAAGGCACACGGCATGCTTGCCTTCATCGGCTGGGGCACTGAGTTTAAAAATTGGCAAGTCATGTTGCAGCTTTAGTTAGGCTGCACTTGGAATATAATGTTCAATTCTGGTCACCACACTACCAGAAGGATGTGGAGGCTTTGGAGAGGGTACAGAAAAGATTTACCAGGATGTTGCCTGGTATGGAGGGCATTAGCTATGAGGAGAGGCTGGAGAAACTTGGTTTGTTCTCACTGGAGCGATGGAGGGTGAGGGGAAACCTGATAGAAATCTACAAGATTATGAGAGGCATGGACAGAGTGGATAGTCAGAAGCTTTTTCCCAGGGTGGAAGAGTCAGTTACTGGGGGCACAGGTTTAAGGTGCGAGGGGCAAGGTTTAAAGGAGATGTACGAGGCAGATTTTTTACACAGAGGGGGGTGGGTGCCTGGAACTCGCTGCCGGGGGAGGTGGTAGAAGCAGAAACAAGAGCAACGTTTAAGAGGCATCTTGACAGATATGTGAATAGGCTGGAAATAGAGGGTCACAGAACACATAGAGGCAAAAAGTCTTTAGATTAGAAATTTTCATGTGTGGGTGCAGGCTTGGTGGGACTGTAAAGCCTGTTCCTGAGCTGTCGACCTCAGTATAAACAGTATCAGTACACAGTGGATAGGTTTGAGAAGGCTTTATTGACCGTGTCTTTGACATCTCTTCATGCATACATGGGTCTGATGACAAACCTGAGTGTAGAGAAATAGCCCGATTCACAACCAAAGTAGAACAGTCCCTGGCCTTTGAAAGAGGGAAGAATGGCATTACTTTCCTTCACGTCGTGAACATATGAGATGTAATTGTTGTTACACAGCAGCAGAACCTTGTTCTGATAGCGGATTGGGCTGTCATTCTTCTTCTCATTCATTGTTAAAGTTGCTATGGGATAAATGTTATAGGGACAGGGTACATTGCTTCTTTTACAGCTTTGTGCATTAGTGTGGTAATAAGCTGCCCAGGACACCAGGTCCGAGCTGTAGAAAGCGCTGGTGAACCGAGTGGTTTGAAATGATATAGTGGGAGAGGATGGTTGTGTGAAGCTTACTTGATGGACGTACTGGTAACCATTATAAAACATGGAGGAAGATGTCCGCTCCTTGCTGCTTGGGTCGATATCTAAATCAGCGCTCCATTCTGAGGAGAGATAAATCCGAGGCTCGAGACTCAGGTCAGAAAAATGTCTCTGTTTGTTCAGCTGCTCCACAGACACTGAGTGAAACTCGAAAGCTTTGAGAAATCTCTTGAGAAAGAAACTATCGTGTTCTTCATATAACTTTGACTGGAGCTGGATTCTGGAAAGGTCTTCTGGAGAGATCATGTGGAATCGGATTTTATCCATTAATTCGTGTGTTAGTTCGGTTTTTTTCTTGGTAATTATCCAGGTTTCGACAGCTCTGAATAAACTCAGTTCATTCCAGATGATGATGTCTGATCTCAGCAACAGGACATTGAGCTGTCCCTCTGTCACCTCAAACCAGCTCGGGGATCTGATAAATGTTTCACAATTCCAGGCAAAATATTCCATACAAATCTCCTTTAGCAATGGATCTTTCACCGCCTCAGCGTAATTATAAAGTTCCAGCTGATGTTTGAAGGAGGGATCCTGTGGGAGCAGTTTATAGAAGAGTTTATCGCAGTAATCTCGAATGGCAGTCACGCCGTAATTGGAAGCCAGGTTGTGAATGCATTTGACTGAAGAAAGATTGATATCAATTTTCTTGGTATAAAAGTACCTAAGGAGGGAATTGGCCAATAAGATGATTATTGAATACAGTAAGCAGCTGTCCATTTCCCTCCACAAAGTTTCGAATATTTTTTACTCTTCCTTCACTACAGCATCATTTACTTGAATGTATTTATTAATTAATGAGATTGTTAATGAACCTTGGCTCACTTGGGGAAATAAATACTGATGTTTTGAGGAGTGTGGATATTACAGAGACAGAGGTGCTGGAAGTCTGAAAGGTAGATAAATCCCTGGGACCTGATGAAGTATATCCGAGGACATTGTGGGAAGCTAGGGAGAAAATTGCGGGTCCCCTCGCCGAGATATTTGAATCATCGATAATCACAGGTGAGGTGCCTGAAGATTGGAGAGTGGCAAATGTTGTGCCTTTGTTTAAAAAGGGCTGCAGGGAAAAGCCTGGGAACTACAGTCCAGTGAGCCTCACATCTGTGGTGGATAAATTGTTAGGTATTTTGAGAGACAGCATCTACAGGCATTTAGAGACACAAGGACTGATTAGGGACAGTCAGCATGGCTTTGTGAGTGGAAAATCATGTCTCACAAATTTAATAGAGTTTTTTGAAGGGGTAACCAAGAAGGTAGATGAGGGCAGTGCAGTTGATGTTGTCTACATGGAATTTAGCAAGGCCTTTGACAAGGTACCACATGGTCGGTTGTTACTTAAAGTTAAATCTCACGGGATCCAGGGTGAGGTATCTACCCTTGCCCACACACTTAGATTATTTATATCCACAGAAAAACCATAGAAAATTACAGCTCAGAAACAGGCCTTTTGGCCCTTCTTGTCTGTGCTGAACCATTCTTTGCCTAGTCCCACTGACCTGCACCTGGACCATATCCCTCCACACCCCTCTCATCCATGAACCCGTCCAAGTTTTTCTTAAATGTTAAAAGTGACCCCGCATTTACCACTTTATCCGGCAGCTCATTCCACACTCCCACCACTCTCTGTGTGAAGAAGCCCCCCCTAATATTCCCTTTACACTTTTCTCCTTTCACCCTTAACCCATGCCCTCTGGTTTTTTTTCTCCTCTAGCCTCAGTGGAAAAAGCCTGCTTGCATTCACTCTACCCATACCCATCAAAATCTTATACACCTCTATCAAATCTCCCCTCATTCTTCTACACTCCAGGGAATAAAGTCCTAACCTGTTCAATCTCTCTCTGTAACTCAGCTTCTCAAGTCCTGGCAACATCCTTGTGAACCTTCTCTGCACTCTTTCAACCTTATTTACATCCTTCCTGTAACTAGGTGACCAAAACTGTACACAATACTCTAAATTCAGCCTCACCAATGCCTTATATAACCTTACCATAACACTCCAACTTTTATACTCGATACTCCGATTTATAAAGGCCAATGTACCAAAAGCACTCTATGACCCGATCCACCTGTGACGTCACTTTTAGGGAATTCTGTACCTGTATTCCCAGATCCCTCGGTTCAACTGTACTCTTCAGAGTCCTACCATTTACCCTGTACGTTCTACTTTGGTTTGTCCTTCCAAAGTGCAATACCTCACATTTGTCTGCGTTAAATTCCATTTGTCATTTTTCAGCCCATTTTTCTAGTTGGTCCAAATCCCTCTGCAAGCTTTGAAAACCTTCCTCACTGTCCACTACACCTCCAATCTTTGTATCATCAGCAAATCTGCTGATCCAATTTACCACATTATCATCCAGGCCATTGATATAGATGACAAACAGCAATTGACCCAACACCGATCCCTGCGGCACACCACTCGACACAGGCCTCCACTCAGAGAAGCAATCCTCCACAACCACTCTCTGGCTTCTTCCATTGAGCCAGTGTCTAATCCAATTTACTACCTCCCCATCTATACCTAGTGACTGAACCTTCCTAACTAACCTCCCATGAGGGACCTTGTCAAAGGCCTTGCTGAAATCCAGGTAGACAACATCCACCGCCTTCTCTTCATCCACTTTCCTGGTAACCTCCTCGAAAAACTCTAATAGATTGGTCAAACATGACCTACCACACACAAAGCCATGTTTTGGGGGTTTAAACTGATTCAGAGGGGGGATGGGAACCTGAATTGTAGCTCCAGTGTACAGGAGGTTGAGAATAAGGAGGTCATGGACAAGGTTTCTAGGTCACAGCAGTGTATTGGCAGGTGGGAGGGTGGCTTGAAGTGTGTATACTTTAATACTAGGAGCATACGCAATAAGGTGGATGAACTTGCAGCCTGGATTGGTACCTGGGACTTCGATGTTGTGGCCATTTCAGAGACATGGATAGAACAGGGACAGGAATGGTTGTTGCAGGTTCCAGGTTCAGATGTTTCAGTCAGAGCAGAGAAGGTGGTAGAAGAGGGGGAGGCGTGGCATTGTTAGTCAAGGACAGTATTACGGTGACAGAAAGGACGTTTGATGTGGACCTGTCTATTGAGGTAGTATGGGCTGAGATTAGAAACAGGAAAGGAGAGGACACCCTGCTGGGAATTGCTTATAGGCCTCCAAAAAGTTCCAGAGATGCAGAGGAAAGGATTGCAAAGATGATCCTGGTTAAGAGCGGAAGTAACAGGGTAGTTGTTATGGGGGACTTTAACTTTACAAATATCGATTGGAAAAGCTATAGTTCAAGTACGTTAGAGGGGTCAGTTTTTGTCCAATGTGTGCAGGAAGGTTTCCTGACACAGTATGTAGATAGGCCAACAAGAGGTGAGGCCACATTGGATTTGGTACTGGGTAATGAACCAGACCAGGTGTTAGTCTTGGAGGTAGGTGAGCACTTTGGTGATAGTGACCACAATTCGGTTACGTTTACCTTAGTGATGGAAAGGGATAGGCATATACCAAAGGGCAGAAGTTATGGCTGGGGAAAGGTAATTATGAGGCTATTAGGTGAGATTTAGGATACATAGGGTGGAGTAGGAAATTGCAGGGGCTGGGAACATCTGAAATGTGGAGCTTATTCAAGGAGCAGCTACTGCGAGTCCTTGATAAATATGTACCTGTCAGGCAGGGAGGAAGTGGTCGAGCGAGGGGACCGTGGTGTACTAAGGAAGTTGAATCTCTGGTGAAGAGTAAGAAGGAGGCTTATGTAAAGATGAGACGTGAAGGCTCAGTTAGGGCACTGGAGAGTTATAAATTAGCCAGGAAGGAGTTAAAGAGAGAGTTAAGAGGAGCTAGAAGAGGACATGAGAAGACTTTGGCAGATAGGATCAAGGAAAATCCTAAAGCTTTCTGTAGGTATGTCAAGAATAAAAGATTGGTTAGGGCAAGATTCGGGCCTGTCAGAGACAGCAGTGGGAAATTGTGCGTGGAGCCTGAAGAGATAGGAGAGGCACTGAATGAGTATTTTTCTCCAGTATTCACGCAGGAAAAAGTCAATGTGGTCGAGGAGAATACTGAGCTACAGGCTTTTAGACTAGACGGGATTGAGGTACATAAGGAGGAGGTGTTAGCAATTCTTGAGAGTGTGAAAATAGATAAGTCCCCTGGGCCGGATGGGATTTACCCTAGGATTCTCTGGGAGGCTAGGGAGGAGATTGCAGAGCCTTTGGCTTTGATCTTCATGTCGTCATTGGCTTCAGGTATAGTGCCGGAAGACTGGAGGATAGCAAATGTTGTCCCCTTGTTCGAGAAGGGGAGTAGAAACCATCCTGGGAATTATAGACCAGTGAGCCTTACTTCTGTTGTGGGCAAAGTTTTGGAAAGAATTATAAGGGATAGGATTTATAATCATCTAGAGGGAAATAAATTGATTAGGGATAGTCAACACGGTTTTGTGAAGGGTAGGTGGTGCCTCACAAACCTTATCGAGTTTTTTGAAAAGGTGACCAAAGAGGTGGATAAGGGTAAGAAAGTTGACGTGGTGTATATGGATTTTAGCAAAGCGTTTGATAAGGTTCCCCATGGTAGGCTATTGCAGAAAATGCAGATGCATGGGATTGAGGGTGATTTAGCAGTTTGGATCAGGAATTGGCGAGCTGATAGAAGACAGAGGGTGGTGGTTGATGGGAAATATTCAACCTGGAGTTCAGTTACAAGTGGTGTACCTCAAGGATCTGTTTTGGGGCCACTGCTGTTTGTCATTTTCATAAATGACCTAGATGAGGGTGTAGAAGGATGGATTAGTAAATTTGCTGATGACACCAAAGTCGGAGGAGTTGTAGACAGTGAGGATGGGTGTTACAGTTTGCTGAGGGACATAGATAAGCTGCAGAGCTGGGCTGAGAGGTGGCAAATGGAGTTTATTACGGAAAAGTGTGAGGTGATTCACTTTGGTAAGAGTAACAGGAGTACAGAATATAGGGCTAATGGAAGGACTCTTAGTAGTGTTGACGAGCAGAGAGATCTCGGGGTACATGTGCATAGCTCCCTGAAAGTTGGCACCCAGGTTGATAAGGTTGTTAAGAAGGCGTACGGTGTGTTAGCTTTTATTGGTAGAGGGACTGAATTTTGGAGCCATGAGGTCACGTTACAACTGTACAAAACTCTGGTGCGGCCGCACTTGGGGTATTGCGTACAGTTCTGGTCGCCGCATTATAAGAAAGATGTGGAGGCATTGGAAAGGATGCAGAGGAGGTTTACCAGGATGTTGCCTGGTATGGTGGGAAGGTCTTATGAGGAAAGGCTGAGGGACTTGAGGTTATTTTCATTAGAGAGAAGAAGGTTACGAGGTGACCTAATTGAGGCACAGAAGATGATCAAAGGGTTAGATAGGGTGGACAGTGAGAGCCGTTTACCTCGGATGGTGATGGCTAACACGAGGGGACGTAGCTTTAAATTAAGGGGTGGTAATTATAGGATGGATGTCAGAGGTAGGTTCTTTACTCAGAGGGTGGTAAGGTCGTGGAATGCCCTGCCTGCAGCAGTTGTGGACTCGCCAACTTTAAGGGCATTGAAATGGTCAGTGGATAGGCATATGGATAACATTGGAATAGTTTAGGTTAGAGGGTCATTAGATTGGTTCCACTGGTCGGCGCAACGTCGAGGGCCGAAGGGCCTGTACTGTGCTGTAATGTTCTATGTTGATTCTCCCTAATAAGTCCCTGTCTATCCAAATATTTGTAGATCCTATCCCTTATCACACCTTCCAATAACTTGCCCACCACTGACATCAAACTTACTGGCCTATAATTTCCCAGATTTCTTTTGGAACCTTTTTTAAACAACGGAACAACATGAGCCACCCTCCAATCATCTGGCACCTCCCCCGTGAATACTGACATTTTAAATATGTCTGCCAGGGCCCCTGCAAGTTCAACTCCAGCCTCCCTCAATGTCATTGGGAATACCCTGTCCGGTCCTGGGGATTTATCCACTCTGATTTGCCTCAAGACAGCCAGCACCTCCTCCCCTGTAATCTGTAAAAGTTCCATGACCTCCCTACCTGTTTGCCCTATTTCCGTAGACTCCATGTCCATTTCCTCAGTAAATACGGATGCAAAAAACCCATTTAGTGTCTCCCCCATCTCTTTTGGTTCCATACACAGTCTACCACTCTGGTCTTCAGGAGGACCAATTTTATCCCTCGTTATCCTTTTGCTTCTTACATACCTATAAAAGCTCTTTGGATCTTCCTTCACTCTGTCTGCCAAAGCATCCTCATGTCTTCTTTCAACACTACTGATTTCCCTCTTAAGTAGCTTCTTGCACTTTTTATACTCCTCGAGCATCTGATCTGTTCCTTGCTGCCTGTACATTTCATACAACTCTCTCTTCCTCTTAATTTCCCTCGAGAACCAAGGTTCCTTATCCCTATTTACTTTGCCTTTAATCCTCACAGGAACATACAAACTCTGCACTCTCAAAATTTCTCCTTTAAAGGCCTCCCACTTTCCATTTACATCCTCACCAGAGAACAGCCTGTGCCAATCCACACTTCCCAGATCCCTTCTCATTTTATCAAATTGGCCTTTTTCTAGTTCAGAACTTCAACCCAAGGACCAGATCTATCCTTATCCATGATCAGGTTGAAACTAATGGCATTATGATCACTGGATCCAAAGTGTTCCCTCACACTCAATCCATCACCTGCCCCAACTCATTTCCCAACAGGAGATCCAATATCGCATCCTCTCTATTTGGCACCTTTATATACTGATGTAGAAAATTCTCCTGAACACATTTTACAAACTCTATCCCTGTCTAAACCTTTAACAGTATGTGAGTCCCAATCTATATGTCGAAAATTAAAATCCCCTAATATCACAACTTTGTTTCTTGCAGTTGTCAGCTATCACTCTGCTGATTTGCTCCTCCAATTCTTGCTGACTATTGGGTGGTCTATAATACAACCCCTTTAATGTGGCCATACCTTTCCTGTTTCTCAGCTCCACCCACAGGGCCTCTGTAGACAAGCTCCCTAATCTATCCTGCCTGAGTACCGCTGTAACATTTTCCCTGACCAACAATACCACCCCCCCACCCAACCTTTTATCCCTCTGTCTCTATCACACCTGAAACATTGGAACCCTGGAACATTGAGCTGCCAGTCCTGCCCCTCCTGTAGCCAAGTTTCACTAATGGCTAGAATGTCATATTTCCACCTGTCAATCCATGCCTCCAGCTCATCTGCCTTCCCCACAATACGCCTGGTATTGAAACAGACACACCTCAAAAGATTATTTCCACCACACTCAACCCTTCCATTTGTGATTTTGCTTGAACTAACCTTTTTTTCACCCCCGCTCCACTATCTGCTCTGGCACGCTGGTTCCCATCCCCTTGCAAATCTAGTTTAAACGCTCCCCAATAACACTAGCAAACCTCCCTGCATGTATACTGGTCCCCTTGTAGTTTAGGTGTAACCCGTCTATCTTGTTTAGGTCCCACCTGCCCCAGAAGAGGTCCCAATGATCCAAGGATCGGAAACCCTGCCCCCTACACCAGTTCCTCAGTCACGTGTTCATCCACCCAAGCATCCTACTCTTACCCTCACTGGCACGAAGTACAGGTAGCAATCCTGAGATTACTACCCTCGGGGTCCTGCTTTTTAACTTCCTTCCAAGCTCTCTATCCTCTCTCTTTCGGACCTCCTCACTCTCCCTACCTACGTCATTGGCACCAACGTGTACCACCACATCTGGCTGATCACCTTCCCACTTCAGAACGCTGTGCGCGCGATCAGTGACATCCCTGACCTTGGCACCCGGGAGGCAACCAACCATGCGAGAGTCTCTGTCCCGACCACAGATCCTCCTGTCCGTGCCTCTGACCATTGAGTCCTCTATCACTGCTGCTCTCCTCTTCTCCCTCCCACCCTTGTGCGCCTCAGAAACAGACTCAGTATCAGAGTTCTGGCTGTCACAGCTTGTCCCAGGGGAAGCATCCCCCACAACAGTATCCGATTCAGTAAACCTGCTGTGGAGGGGAATGGCCACAGGGGAACCCTGCTCCATACATAGACTTTCAGCATCCTCTGCACACTTTGCTCTGCCTCCCATCTTAGTGTCATCTGTGAATTTTGACACACTACACTTGGTCCCTCACTCCAAATTATCAATGGAAATCGTAAACAATTGTGGTCCCAACATTGATCCCTGAGGCACACCACTAGTCACTGATCACCAAGCAGAAAAACACCCATTTACCCCCACTCTTTGCTTTCTGTTAGTTAACCAATCCTCTATCCACGTAACACTGTGCACCTTTATCTTATGTAGCAGTCTTTGGTGCAGCATCTTATCAAATGCCTTGTGGAAATCCAGATACACCACATCCACAGGTTCCCCACTGTCTACTGCACATGTAATGTTCTCAAAGAATTCCACCAAATTAGTCAAACATGACCTACCCTTCATGAACCCATTCTGCACCTTGCCAATCGGACAATTTATATCCAGGTGTCTCGCTATTTCTTCCTTGATGATAGATTCAAGCATTTTCCCTACTACAGAAGTTAAGCTAACCGGCCTATAGTTACGTGCCTTTTGTCTACCTCCTTTTTTAAACAGTAGCGTCACATTTGCTGTTTTCCAATCTGCAGGAATCACCCCAGAGTCCAGTGAATTTTGGTAAATTACCACTAGTGCAGTTGCTATTTCTCCTGCCATCTCTTTTAGTACCCTGGGATACATTCCATCAGGACCAGGAGACTTGTCTACCTTTAGTCCCATTAACTTGCAGCACTCTCTCTTTAGTGATAATAGTTTCTTGGTCCTCACCTGCCATAGCCTTCCTATCATCAGTTTTTGCTGTTTTATTTGCACATAGAACATAGAACATTCCAGCACAGTACAGGCCCTTCGGCCCTTGATGTTGCACCGACCAGTAGAACCAATCTAATGACCCTCTAACCTAAACTATTCCAATGTTATCCATATTGGGAATGTGATGTGGTGGCCATTACGGAGACTTGGATGTCTCAGGGACAGGACTGGGTACTTCAGGTGCCAGGATTCAGATGCTTCAGGAAGGACAGGGAGGGTGGCAGAAGAGGTGGTGGAGTGGCACTGTTGATCAGGGACAGTGTCATGGCTGCAGAGAAAGAGGATGCCGTGGAGGGACTATCTACAGAGTCTCTGTGGGTGGAAGTTACGAACAGCAAAGGGTCGAAAACTTTGCTGGGTGTATTCTATAGGCCGCCCAATAGTGACAGGGAAGTTGAGGTGCAGATAGGGAAACAGATTCTGGAGAGATGTATTAATAACAGAGTTGTCGTGATGGGAGACTTCAATTTCCCAAACATCGACTGGAATATCCCTAGGGTAAGGGGTTTGGATGGGGAGGAGTTTGTTAGGTGTGTTCAGGAAGGTTTCCTGGCACAGTATGTGGATAAGCCTACGAGGGGAGAGGCTGTACTTGACCTGGTACTGGCAAATGAACCAGGGCAGGTGATGGATCTCTCGGTAGGGGAGCATCTTGGGAATGGTGACCATAATTCTATCTCCTTCACAATTGCATTGGAACGAGATAGGATCAGGCAGGCTAGGAAGGTGTTTGTCTGGAGTAAGGGGAGATACGAAGAAGTCAGGAAGTTACTTGGACAAATAAACTGGAAGGAGGCGTTCTTGGGGAAAAGTACCGAAGGAAGGTGGCGGATATTCAAGGAATGTTTGTCTGGAGCTCTGCATGACAATGTTCCGATGAGACAAGGGGGTTTTGGTAGGTCGAGGGAACCGTGGTGCACGAAGGCTGTGTTGAACCTAGTCAGGAGGAAAGGGAAGGTGTACAAAAGGTTCAGGGAACTAGGAGAGGTTAAGGATCTTGAGGAGTATAAGGATTGTAGAAAGGAGCTTAAAAGGGAAATTAGGAGAGCCAGAAGGGGTCATGAGAAGACCTTGGCGGGTAAGATTAAGGAGAATCCCAAGGCCTTCTATAAATATGTGAAAGGTAAAAGGATAAGAAGAGAAGGGATAGGACCTATAAAAGGTGAAGGGGGAAAGGTCTGTGTGGAACCAGAAGAAATGGCAGAGGTGCTTAATGAGTACTTTGCCTCAGTATTCACGGTGGAAGCTGATCTGGGAGATTTTGCTACGGATTTGCAGCAGATGGAAAAGATTGAGTTTGTGGATATTAAGGTGGAGGATGTGTTAGAACTTCTGAATTCTATCAAGATAGATAAGTCGCCGGGGCCAGATGGGATATACCCCAGGATACTGTGGGAGGCGAGGGAAGTGATTGCAGAGCCCCTGGCGATGATCTTTGCGTCGTCAATGGAGACGGGAGAGGTTCCGGAAGATTGGAGGATTGCGGATGTGGTTCCTATTTTCAAGAAAGGGAACAGAGATAGCCCGGGAAATTACCGACCGGTGAGTCTGACCTCAGTGGTTGGTAAGCTGATGGAGAGGCTTCTAAGGGACAAGATTTACGAGCATTTGGAGAGGTTTGACATGATCAGGAATAGTCAGCATGGATTTGTCAAGGGCAGGTCGTGCCTTACGAGCCTAGTTGAGTTCTTCGATAATGTGACTGAACACATTGACGAAGGAAGTGCCGTGGACGTGGTGTACATGGACTTCAGCAAGGCGTTTGATAAGGTCCCCCAAGCAAGACTTCTTGAGAAGGTGAGAGGGCATGGGATCCGAGGGCCTTTGGCCTTGTGGATCCAGAACTGGCTTGCCTGCAGAAGGCAGAGAGCGGTTGTGGATGGGTCTTTTTCTGAATGGAGGTCAGTCACCAGTGGAGTGCCCCAGGGATCTGTTCTAGGACCCTTGCTGTTTGTCATTTTCATAAATGACCTGGATGAGGAAGTGGAGGGATGGGTAAGTAAGTTCGCTGATGACACGAAGGTCGGTGGTGTTGTGGATGGTCTGGAAGGATGTCAAAAGTTGCAGCAGGACATAAATAGGATGCAGGACTGGGCGGAGAAGTGGCAGATGGACTTCAACGTGGATAAATGTGTAGTTGTCCATTTTGGCAGAACCAATGGGATGAAGGAGTACACTATCAAGGGCAGGAGTCTTAGCTGGGTTGAAGAGCAGAAGGATCTTGGGGTCCGGGTCCGCAGGACTCTTAAATCGGCCTCGCAGGTGGAGGAGGTGGTCAAGAAGGCGTATGGTGTACTGGCCTTCATTAATCGAGGGATTGAGTTTAGGAGTCGGGAGGTAATGCTGCAACTTTATAAGACCCTTGTCAGACCCCACTTGGAGTACTGTGCACAGTTCTGGTCACCTCACTACAGGAAGGATGTAGAAGCTATTGAAAGGGTACAGAGGAGATTTACAAGGATGTTGCCTGGATTGGGAGGCATGCCTTATGAAGTTAGGTTGAGGGAACTGGGTCTCTTTTCCCTGGAGAGACGTAGGTTGAGAGGCGACCTGATAGAAGTTTACAAAATGTTGAGAGGAATAGATAGGGTGGATTCTCAGGCTATTTCCCCGGGTTGAAATGGTCGCTACGAGAGGACACAGATTTAAGGTGCGGGGAGGAAAGTACAGAAGTGATGTTAGGGGTAAGTTTTTCACTCAGAGGGTGGTGAGTGAATGGAATCGGCTGCCGTCAGTGGTGGTGGAGGCGAACTCGCTGGGGTCTTTTAAAAGACTTCTGGATGAGTATATGGGATTTAGTGGGATTGGGGGTTATAGATAGGTCTATGGCTTAGTAGGTATAGATGTGATCAGTGCAACTTGTGGGCCGAAGGGCCTGTTTGTGCTGTAGTGTTCTATGTTCTATGTTCCTATCCACTGACCATTTGAACACCCTTAAAGTTGGCGAGTCCACAACTGCTGCAGGCAGGGCATTCCACACCCTTACTACCCTCTGAGTAAAGAACCTACCTCTGACATCCGTCCTATAATTACCACCCCTTAATTTAAAGCTATGTCCCCTTGTGTTAACCGTCACCATCCGAGGTAAAAGGCTCTCACTGTCCACCTTATCTAACCCTTTGATCATCTTGTGTGCCTCAATTAGGTCACCTCGTAACCTTCTTCTCCCTAATGAAGAGGAGAAAACAATCTTTGAACAGTGAAGGAATTAAGGGTTATGGTGAGTGGGTGGGTAAGTGGAGCTGAGTCCATGAAAAGATCAGCCATGATCATTTTGGATGGTGGGGCAGGCTCGAGGGGCCAGATGGTCTATTCCTGCTCCGAGTTCTTATGCTCGTAAAATGTCTGATTTCAAGAAGAAATGAGATATAACTTTTGGGGCTAAAGGGCTCAAAGGATATGGGGGGGGGTGGGAAGAGGGGAATCATAGAACATTCCAGCGCAGTACAGGCCCTTCGGCCCTCGATGTTGCGCCGACCAATCAGGATATTGAATTTGATGATCAGCTGTGATCAAAGTGATTGGAGGAGCAGGATGGAGGGGCTGAATGGCCCCGGTGTTTGTAGTTTTTTTTCCTCGGGCCCCTAACCCTATAAATTAGTGTAGAGAGGATACCCGATCCTCTACACTGGTAGAGAATCCCACCCTCCCACCTCCTCTAACCTAATTATAAGTGTGGGGGAAGTTTTTTTTTATATTTTTATTTTTCTGCTGGTAATTGATTCAGGGATGGCAGTTCAGGCAGTAAGCTGCATCTCCTGTGGGATGTATGTGGTGAGGGACTCCAGCAGTGTTTCAGGTGATTTTACTTGTAGGAAGTGTGTTCGATTGCAGCTTCTGGAGGAGCGTGTAAAGGAGCTGGAGGTGGAATTAGAGGAACTCCGCATAATTCGGGAGGCGGAGGAGGACATCGATAGGAGTTATAAGGAGATAGTCACTCCTAGAAATGAGTCTTGGGTCACTGCCAGGAAGAGGGGAAAGAAGCAGTTGGGGGGACAATCCCCTGGGGCTGTTCCCCTCCAAAATAGGTTTTCAGTCCTGGAGGCTACAGTTGAGGAGGAATCAACTGGGGATAGTCAAAGGGAGCAGGTCTCTGGGGGTGAGCCTAGTGTGAAAGCTCAGGTGGTTAGGGGATGTAAAAGATTGGGCCTCGTGATTGGGGACTCCACAGTTAAGGGGACGGATAGGAGAGTCGGAAGTAATGGTAGGGACTCAGGGCTGGTGTGTTGCCTACCAGGGGCTGGGGTCCAGGATGTATCGGAAACGGTATTCAGGACTCTTAGGGGAGAGGGAGATCAACCCCAAGTTATAGTTCATGTGGGGACGCATGACATAGGGAGGTTAAGGGAAGGGGATATTAAGCAGAGATTTATGGAGTTGGGGTGGAAACTAAAGGCCAAGTCTGATAGAGTGGTTATCTCCAGACTCTTGCCTGTGCCACGGGATAGTTTAGAGAGGAATAGGGAGAGGGAAAGTTTGAACTCGTGGCTGAGGGGATGGTGCAGGAGGGAGGGGTTCAGGTACTTGAGCAATTGGGGCTCATTCTGGGGAAGGTGGGACCTCTATAAGAGTGATGGTCTACACCTGAACCAGAGGGGAATCAATATCCTGGGGGGTAAATTTGCAAAGGCTATGCAGGGAGGTTTAAACTGATTCGGAGGGGGGGTGGGATCCTGGGTAGAGGGGGTGAAAGTGAGGGGGGCATAGATGGGGACTGCAATGCACGGCATCGTGGGGGTGGGGCGGAGCAGGGTTTGAAATGCGTATACTTTAATGCGAGGAGTATTCGCAATAAAGTGGATGAACTTGCAGCGTGGATCAGTACCTGGGACTTTGATGTTGTGGCCATTTCAGAGACATGGATAGAGCAGGGTCAGGAATGGTTGTTGCAGGTTCCGGGGTTCAAATGTTTTAGTCGGAGTAGAGAAGGAGGTAGAAGGGGGGGTGGGGTAGCATTATTGGTCAGGGACTGTATCACAGTGTCAGAGAGGAAGTTTGATGAGGACTTGTCTGTTGAGGTAGTATGGGCTGAGATTAGAAATAGGAGAGGAGAGGTCACCCTGTTGGGAGTCTTTTATAGACCTCCAAAAAGTTCTAGAGAGGTTGAGGAAAGGATTGCGGAGACGATCCTGGTTAGGAGTGAAAGTAATAGGGTAATTGTTATGGGGGACTTTAACTTTACTAATATTGATTGGAATAGCTATAGCTCTAGCTCGTTAGAGGGGTCAGTTCTTGTACAAAGCGTGCAGGAAGGTTTTTTGAGTCAGTATGTAGATAGGCCAACTAGAGGTGAGGCTATATTGGATTTGGTGCTGGGAAATGAGCCAGACCAGGTGCTAGACTTGGAAGTTGGGGTGCATTTTGGTGATAGTGACCACAATTCGGTTACGTTCACCTTAGTGATGGAAAGGGATAGGCATAAGAACATAAGAACATAAGAACTGGGAGCAGGAGTAGGCCATCTGGCCCTTCGAGCCTGCCCCGCCATTCAATAAGATCATGGCTGATCTGTCGTGGCTCAGTTCCACTTTCCCGCCCTCTCCCCATAACCCTTAATCCCCTCTCTTATCAAAAACCCATCAACCCGCTTCTTGAAAATATTTAGCGAGGCAGCCTCCACCACTTCAACGGGCAGAGAATTCCAGAGATTCACCACCCTTTGAGTGAAGAAGTTCCTCCTCAACTCCGTTCTAAACCGCCTCCCCTTTATCTTGAGGCTGTGCCCCCTAGTCCTACTGTCCTTTCTGAGCGGGAAGAGTCTCTCCACCTCTATCCTATCCATCCCATTCATCATCTTATACGTCTCAATGAGATCTCCCCTCATTCTTCTAAACTCTAACGAGTACAAGCCTAGTTTATTCAGCCTCTCCTCATAGCTCAACCCCCTCAACCCCGGCATCAGCCTAGTAAACCTCCTCTGCACTCCCTCCAAGGCCAAAATATCCTTGCGTAAGTGCGGCGACCAAAACTGCACACAGTACTCCAGCTGCGGCCTCACCAATGCCCTATACAGCTGCAGCAAGACCTCCCTACTTTTATATTCAATCCCCCTCGCTATGAAGGCCAGCATCCCATTCGCCTTCCTGACCACCTGCTGCACCTGCAAGCTGGGTTTTTGCGATTCATGCACAAGGACCCTGAGGTCCCTCTGCACCGTCGCATGCTGCAGTTTTTCGCCCCGTAAGTAATAGTCCTTCCTACCATTCTTCCTACCAAAGTGGACCACCTCGCACTTGCCAACATTAAATTCCATTTGCCATTTCCTGGCCCATTCGCCCAGCCTATCTAGATCCTTCTGCAGACTCTCCACACCCTCCGCACAATTTGCCGTTCCCCCAATCTTGGTGTCATCCGCAAATTTCGACACCCTACACTCGGTTCCCTCCTCCAGATCATCTATATAAATGGTAAAAAGCTGAGGCCCCAGCACCGACCCCTGGGGCACTCCACTAGTCACCATCCGCCAATCCGAATAGCACCCATTGACCCCCACTCTCTGCCTCCTATTTGACAACCAATCCTCTATCCACGCTAACACCTTACCCCCAACTCCAAGTCCCCTGACCTTCTGCAATAACCTCTTATGAGGTACTTTGTCAAACGCCTTCTGAAAATCCAGAAAGACCACATCCACCGGCTCTCCTCTATCCACCGCCCTAGACACATCCTCATAGAACTCCAGTAAATTTGTCAGACACGACTTCCCTTTAATGAAACCGTGCTGCGTCTGCCCTATCAAGCAGTTCCCCTCAAGATGCCTCGCTATTTCCTCCTTGATGACAGATTCTAACATTTTACCTACAACAGACGTTAAACTAACCGGCCTATAGTTCCCCGCCTTTTGCCTGGCACCCTTCTTAAACAACGGCGTAACATTAGCTGTTTTCCAATCTTCCGGCACTTCCCTGGAATCCAGCGACGTTTGGAAAATAACCACCAAGGCATCCACTATCACCTCCGCCATTTCTTTCAGAACCCTTGGATGCATTCCATCCGGTCCTGGGGACTTGTCCACAATCAGCCCCTCCAGTCTGTCGAGCACCGCCTCTCTAGTAACAGTAATGTCATTGAGACCCTCCAGTCCTACCACCTTTCCATCTCTAACACCCGGCAAATTATTCACGTCCTCCTCCGTGAAGACAGAAACAAAAAAGTTATTCAATACCTTAGCCATATCCCCATCCCCTACCACTAGGTCCCCTTTCTCATCCTCTAAAGGACCAACGTTCACCCTAGCCAGCCTCTTCCTTTTTATATATTTATAAAAACTCTTGCTATCCTTTTTTATATTAAGCGCTAGCCCAGCTTCATAGCTTCTCCTACCCTCCTTTATCAACTTCTTTGTCAATCTTTGTTGACATTTAAACCTCTCCCAATCCTCTTCTCGCCCACTACTCTTAGCTACTCTAAACGCCTCCGCTTTTAATTTAACACTTTCCTTCACCTCCTTCGTGATCCACGGCTTATTACCTCTCCTCCTACTATCCTTTTTGACCATCGGAATAAATTTCTGCTGAGCACCAAGAAAGATCTCCTTAAAGATCCTCCACTGCTCCTCAGCAGACCTACCTTCCAACGCGCTCCCCCAGTCAACATTCGCCAATTCTTCTCATCCTACCGTACTCCCCTCTATTCAAACAAAGGACGCGTGTCCGGGAACCCACTTTCTCCTCCTCCATCTGCACCAGAAACTCCACCATACAATGATCACTCTCTCCAAGAGGATCCTTCACCGCAAGGTCCCTAATTCTACCCGCCTCATTACATAGCACCAGCATGAACCTTGGGTCAGTAGTTTTAGCTGGGGTAAGGGTAATTATGAAGCTATTAGGAGAGAATTAGAGTAATGAATTGATTAGAGATAGTCAGCATGGTTTTGTAGCGGGAAGGTCGTGCCTTACTAACCTTATTGAGTTCTTTGAGAAGGTGACTAAAGAGGTGGATAGGGGTAAGGCAGTAGATGTGGTATATATGGATTTTAGTAAGGCGTTTGATAAGGTTCACCATGGTATGCTTCTGCAGAAAATGCAGATGTATGGGATTGTTGGTAATTTAGGTACTTGGATCAGGAATTGGTTAGCAGATAGGAGACAGAGGGTGGTGGTTGATGGTAAATATTCATCATGGAGTTCGGTTACGAGTGGTGTGCCTCAGGGATCTGTTTTGGGGCCACTGCTGTTTGTAATCTTTATTAATGATCTGGATGAGGGTATAGTTGGGTGGATTAGTAAGTTTGCTGATGACACCAAAGTCGGAGGTGTGGTAGATTGTGAGGAAGGGTGTCGAAGTTTGCAGGGTGACTTGGACAGGTTGCAGAGCTGGGCCGAGAGGTGGCGGATGGAGTTTAATGCGGAGAAGTGTGAGGTAATCCATTTCAGTAGGAATAACAGATGTGTTGAGTATAGGGCTAACGGGAGGACTTTGAATAGTGTGGATGAACAGAGGGATCTAGGTGTATGTGTACATAGATCCCTGAAAGTTGGGAATCAAGTAGATAAGGTTGTTAAGAAGGCGTACGGTGTCTTGGCGTTTACTGGTAGGGGGATTGAATTTAGGAGTCGCAGCGTCATGTTGCAACTGTACACAACTCTGGTGCGGCCGCACTTGGAGTACTGTGTGCAGTTCTGGTCCCCACATTACAGGAAGGATGTGGAGTCTTTGGAGAGGGTGCAGAGGAGGTTTACCAGGATGTTGCCTGGTATGCAGGGGAGGTCCTATGAGGAGAGACTGAGGGATTTGGGGTTGTTTTCACTGGAAAGAAGGTGGCTAAGAGGGGATCTTATAGAAACATATAAGATGATTAGAGGTTTAGATAGGGTGGATGGTGATAGCCTGTTTCCTCGGATGGAGAAAGCTAGCACGAGGGGGCATGGCTTTAAATTAAGGGGGGGTAGTTATAGGACGGATGTCAGGGGTAGGTTCTTTACCCAGAGGGTGGTGAGGGACTGGAATGCCCTGCCTGCTGCAGTTGTAAATGCGCCTAGTTTGGGGGCGTTTAAGAGATCCATGGATAGGTTTATGGACGAAAAGGGATTGGTTTAGATTAGTGGGTCAATGTTTTTTTTTAAAATAAGACTGGTCGGCGCAACATTGTGGGCCGAAGGGCCTGTTCCGCACTGTAATGTTCTATGTTCTATGTTCTAATTAGGAAGCATAGGTTGGACTAGGAGACTACAGGGACTGGGAACGTCCGAAATGTGGAGTTTTTTCAAGGAGCAGCTACTGCGAGTCTGTGATATGTATGTCCCTGTCAGGCAAGGAGGAATTGGTAGGGCTAGGGAACCGTGGTACACTAAAAAAGTTGATTCGCTGGTTAAAAAGAAAAAGGAGGCTTATGTCAGGATGAGACTTGAGGGCTCAGGTAGTGCACTAGAAAGCTTTAGATTGGCTAGGAGGGAGTTAAAGAGTGAGTTAAGAAGGGCTAAAAGAGGACATGAGAAGACTTTGGCTGATAGGATCAAGGAGAATCCTAAGGCGTTCTATAGATATGTTAAGAACAGAAGGTTGGTTAGGGCAAGATTAGGGCCAGTTACAGACAGTAGAGGGAAGTTGTGTGTGGAACCGGAAGAGATTGGAGAGGCATTGAACCAATATTTCTCTTCGGTGTTCACGCAGGGGGACATGAATGTAGCTGAGGAGGACACTGGGTTACAGGGGTGTAAAATAGACAGTATTACAGTTGATAAGGGGGATGTGCTGGATATTCTTGAGGGTTTGAAAATAGATAAGTCCCCTGGGCCGGACAGGATTTACCCTAGGATTCTCTGGGAGGCAAGAGAGGTGATTGCAGAGCCTCTGGCTCTGATCTTCAGGTCATCGTTGGTCTCTGGTATAGTACCGGAAGATTGGAGGATAGCGAATGTTGTCCCATTGTTTAAGAAGGGGAACAGAGACTTCCCTGGGAATTATAGACCGGTGAGTCTTACTTCTGTTGTGGGCAAGGTTTTAGAAAAAATTATTAGGGATAGGATTTATAGTTATTTGGAGAGTAATGAATTGATTGGAGATAGTCAGCATGGTTTTGTAGCGGGTAGGTCGTGCCTTACTAACCTTATTGAGTTTTTTGAGAAAGTGACCAAAGAGGTGGATGGGGGTAAGGCAGTTGACGTGGTATATATGGATTTTAGTACTTTGAATATTTAAGGACTTTGAATAGTGTGGATGAACAGAGGGATCTAGGTGTATGTGTACATAGATCACTGAAAGTTGGGAATCAAGTAGATAAGGTTGTCAAGAAGGCGTACGGTGTCTTGGCGTTTATTGGTAGGGGGATTGAATTTAGGAGTCGCAGTGTAATGTTGCAACTGTACACTACTCTAGTGCGGCCGCACTTGGAGTACTGTGTGCAGTTCTGGTCCCCGCATTACAAGAAGGATGTGGAGGCGTTGGAGAGGGTGCAGAGGAGGTTTACCAGGATGTTGCCTGGTATGGTGGGGAGGTCCTATGAGGAGAGACTGAGGGATCTAGGGTTGTTTTCGTTGGAAAGAAGGCGGCTAAGAGGGGATCTTATTGAAACATATAAGATGATTAGAGGTTTAGATAGGGTGGATAGTGATAGCCTTTTTCCTCGGATGGAGAAAGCTAGCACGAGGGGGCATGGCTTTAAATTAAGGGGGGGTAGCTACAGGACGGATGTCAGGGGTAGGTTCTTTACCCAGCGGGTGGTGAGGGATTGGAATGCCCTGCCTGCTGCAGTTGTAAATGCGTCTAGTTTGGGGGCGTTTAAGAGATCTCTGGATAGGTTTATGGACGAAAAGGGATTGGTATAGGCTAGTGGGTCATTGTTTTTGTAACTGGTCGGCGCAACATCGTGGGCCGAAGGGCCTGTTCTGCGCTGTAATGTTCTATGTTCTATGTTCTATTAGTAAGGCGTTTGATAAGGTTCACCATGGTAGGCTTCTGCAGAAAATGCAGATGTATGGGATTGAGGGTAATCTAGGAAATTGGATCAGGAATTGGCTGGCGGATAGGAGACAGGGGGTGGTGGTTGATGGTAAATATTCGTCATGGAGTTCGGTTACGAGTGGTGTGCCTCAGGGATCTGTTTTGGGGCCACTGCTGTTTGTAATTTTTATTAATGATCTGAATGAGGGTATAGTTGGGTGGATTAGTAAATTTGCTGATGACACCAAAGTCGGAGGTGTGGTAGATTGTGAGGAAGGGTGTCATAGTTTGCAGGACGACTTAGACGGGTTGCAGAGCTGGGCCGAGAGGTGGCGGATGGAGTTTAATGCGGAGAAGTGTGAGGTGATTCACTTTGGTAGGAATAACAGATGTGTTGAGTATAGGGCTAACGGTAGGACTCTGAATAGTGTGGATGAACAGAGGGATCTAGGTGTATGTGTACATAGATCCCTGAAAGTTGGGAATCAAGTAGATAAGGTTGTTAAGAAGGCATACGGTGTCTTGGCGTTTATTGGTAGGGGGATTGAATTTAGGAGTCGCAGCGTCATGTTGCAACTGTACACAACTCTGGTGCGGCCGCACTTGGAGTACTGTGTGCAGTTCTGGTCCCCACATTACAGGAAGGATGTGGAGGCTTTGGAGAGGGTGCAGAGGAGGTTTACCAGGATGTTGCCTGGTATGGAGGGGAGGTCCTATGAGGAGAGACTGAGGGATTTGGGGTTGTTTTCGTTAGAAAGAAGGTGGCTAAGAGGGGACCTTATTGAAACATATAAGATGATTAGAGGTTTAGATAGGGTGGACAGTGATAGCCTTTTTCCTCGGATGGAGAAAGCTAGCACGAGGGGGCATGGCTTCAAATTAAGGGGAGGTAGTTATAGGACGGATGTCAGGGGTAGGTTCTTTACCCAGAGGGTGGTGAGGGATTGGAATGCCCTGCCTGCTGCAGTTGTAAATGCGCCTAGTTTGGGGGCGTTTAAGAGATCCGTGGATAGGTTTATGGATGGAAAGGGATTGGTTTAGGTTAGTGGGTCATTGCTTTTTAACTGGTCGGTGCAACATCGTGGGCCGAAGGGCCTGTTCTGCGCTGTAATGTTCTATTTTCTGTGTTCTATGTTCCTGCTTCTAAATTCTCTGTTTAAATTAAAATACAGGGAATGTTTAAAGTGAAAGTAAGCTGAAGGTTCTGAATATTTAGAACTACATCTATAACAATAATTACAAATTATATAAATTATGTAATCTCCTAACACCAATAGGCTTTAACTTGCCAACCAATCAGCATCCTTATGGTGATATTTTGAAATTTGTGTTGATGAGTACTAAATGAAAAGCTTCAGCAAAATGTCTCTTTTCCACCAACCCCAGCCTGAAAAATCTGTCACCCTCAACTCTGTTTCCATGTTCACCTCTCCGGCTAACCTCACAAACCAAAATCAAAATGTTCACGTCTTTCTGAAACTTCAATCTCCAAAATGGAACACCAACGACCTGATTGGATGGACCCAGTGAGTTTTAAACATTGCCTGGAATTTCCTGCCTTTCATATTGTTCTCAGAATGGTTTCAAAGTTTTGCCAAGGATTTATATAAAAGCAGGATGCTGAGTTGGGATTTTATCCTCAGTAAGAAATCCCACTTCCTGTCTGGATACCAGGAAACAGCTGCACGGTGATCGAGATTTCACTTTCACTATCAACAAGTGTTCAGCCAATGGGGAGGACAGAGGCAGACAGATATTTAACTGATCTCATCATAGCTTCTGCAATGTGTTACTGTGGAAGGATTTCATTAACAATCTCCATCAACCTTTCCAACACAGCTGAAGGACTGCTGCTGTGGTGTACAACTCTCTGAATGCAGGAGTTTATCTGACCCTTTAGCTGAACCTCTGGTATTTCCTGGAACAGATGTTACCTGATGAAATCCTCCACGTAGGGCAGGCAATCTTGCTGAACCATTATTTGGATGCCACTGGTTTTATTCTCACTGATGAGGTTGCCATCAGTACTGAGTGACAGGATTAACCTGTGTGCACACAGATGGAGTTTGACTGGTCCCCGCCTGGATGTTAGCACCAGGATTTTGACTTGGCAGTGTTTCTGGCTCAGGTAAAGTTTATTCAGTGAGTCATGAAGCTCAGAGATCTGGTCGAGTCTATAACTGGGCATGTCTCCAGTCTGACCTGTGGAACAGAGGAACACATCCAGTGAAACCTCACTACAAAAACTAATCAGGGCCTTCCTTTCAACCCAAAATCTGGCACAGCATTTCCAGGGTAGCAGGCAGTTGTTGAAGCTATCCTCTGTACACTCCATTCCGAAACAAGCTAAATAATCAAAAGGCATCAACAGATGAGGAACAGAGGGAGAGAAGCAGTTGATGTAGATATGATGTGATTGGTGAAGGTTTGGAGGGCCGAAGGGCCTGTTCCTTCTTCAGGTAATTGGATTTGGTTAAATTGCCATGACAGGAACATAGCAGCGTGTTAACAAAGGGAACTATCGGGCCACCAGTTCATAGAGATTTACAGCCTGGAAACAGGCCCTTTGACCCCACTTGTCCAACGCCACCATTTTATTTTGAAAACCTTAAATTAATCCCAATTGCCACATTTGGCCCATATTCCTCTCAACCCATCGTACCCATGTAACTGTCTAAATGCTTTTTAAAAGATAAAATTGTACCCACCTCTACTACTACCTCTGGCAGCTCGTTCCAGACACTCACCACCCTCTGTGTGAAATAATTGTCCCTCTGGACACTTCTGTATCTCTCCCCTCTCACCTTAAACCTGTGCCCTCTAGTTTTAGACTCCCCTACCTTTGGGAAAAGATATTGACTATCTCGCTGATCTGTGCCCCTCATTATTTTATAGACCTCTATAAGGTCACCCCTCAGCCTCCTACGCTCCAGAGAAAAATGTCCCAGTCTATCCAGCCTCTCCTTATAACTCAATCCATCAAGTCCTGGTAGCATCCTAGTAAATCTTTTCTGCACTCTTTCTAGTTTAATAATATCCTTTCTATTTTTCTGCATGGAGGTCGGTCACCAGTGGAGTGCCCCAGGGATCTGTTCTAGGACCCTTGCTGTTTGTCATTTTCATAAATGACCTGGATGAGGAAGTGGAGGGATGGGTAGGTAAGTTCGCCAATGATACGAAGGCTGGTGGTGTTGTGGATAGTCTGGAGGGATGTCAAAAGTTGCAGCGGGACATAGATAGGATGCAAGACTGGGTGGAGAAGTGGCAGATGGACTTCAACGCGGATAAATGTGTAGTGGTCCATTTTGCCAGGACCAATGGGATGAAGGAGTACAATATCAAGGGTAGGAGCCTTAGCTGTGTTGAAGAGCAGAAGGATCTTGGGGTCCGGGTCCATAGGACTCTTAAATCGGCCTCGCAGGTGGAGGATGTGGTCAAGAAGGCGTATGGTGTACTGGCCTTCATTAATCGAGGGATTGAGTTTAGGAGTCGGGAGGTAATGCTACAACTTTATAAGACCCTTGTCAGACCCCACTTGGAGTACTGTGCGCAGTTCTGGTCGCCTCACTACAGGAAGGATGTGGAAGCTATTGAGAGGGTGCAGAGGAGATTTACAAGGATGTTGCCTGGATTGGGAGGCATGCCTTATGAAGTTAGGTTGAGGGAGCTGGGACTCTTTTCCCTGGAGAGACGAAGGTTGAGAGGCGACCTGATAGAGGTTTATAAAATGTTGAGAGGAATAGATAGGGTGGATTCTCAGAGGCTATTTCCCCGGGTTGAAATGGTCGGTACGAGAGGACACAGGTTTAAGGTGCAGGGAAGCAAGTACAGAGGAGATGTTAGGGGTAAGTTTTTCACTCAGAGGGTGGTGAGTGAATGGAATCGGCTGCCGTCAGTGGTGGTGGAGGCGAACTCGCTGGGATCTTTTAAAAGACTTCTGGATGAGTATATGGGATTTAATGGGATTGGGAGTTACAGATAGTTCTGTGGCCTGGTAGGTATAGATGTGATCAGCGCAACTTGTGGGCCGAAGGGTCTGTTTGTTCTGTAGTGTTCTATGTTCTATAATAGGGTGACCAGAATTGCACGCAGTATTCCAAGTGTGGCCTTACCAATGTCTTGTACAACTTCAACAAGACGTCCCAACTCCTGTATTCAATGTTCTGACCGATGAAACCAAGCATGCCGAATGCCTTCTTCACCACTCTGTCCACCTGTGACTCCACTTTCAAGGAGCTATGAACCTGTACCCCGAGATCTCTTTGTTCTGTAACTCTCCCCAACAGCCTACCATTAACTGAGTAAATCCTGCCCTGGTTCAATCGATCAAAATACATCACCTCACATTTATCTAAATTAAACTCCATCTGCCATTCGTCAGCCCACTGGCCCCTGTCTGGATGTCAGCACCCGGACTTTGAGTTTGCAGTGTTTCTGGAGGAGGAATTGTGCTGATAATAAAGTGATGGGATCAGTCCAGTAGCAAAGTGAGAATCTGAGATCAGAAGAACAGTGTGTGAGATCTGAAACTGGAAATAGTAAGCAGCTCTGACAGTATTTACCAGGAGGGAAATAGAGTGAATGTTTTGAGTGGTCGACTCTGTCAGAACTGAAAAGAGAAAGAATCTGAGCTGTGAAAACTGCAACAAAATGAGCAACTGGAAGAATAAGTGTGGGTCGGATGCCTGGCTGGCTGTGAAAGGGGGACAGAGGCTTTTAGCATTGAGGCAACAAATGGAAGGAATAATAAGCACACAGGTACAGCAGGCTGTAAAGAAGGCAAATGGTATGTTGGCCTTCATAGAGGATTGGAGTATAGGGTTAGGGATGTTTTGCTGCAATTATACAGGGCGTTGGTGAGGCCACACCTGGAGTATTGTGTGCAGTTTTGGTCTCCTCATCTGAGGAACATAGAACATAGAACACTACAGCACAAACAGGCCCTTCAGCCCACGAGTTGCGCCGATCACATCAACACCTACCAACCTACAGACCTATCTATAACCCCCAATCCCATAAAACCCCATATACTCATCCAGAAGTCTTTTAAAAGACCCCAGCGAGTTCGCCTCCACCACCACTGACGGCAGCCGATTCCATTCACTCACCACCCTCTGAGTGAAAAACTTACCCCTAACATCACTTCTGTACTTGCCTCCCCGCACCTTAAACCTGTGTCCTCTCGTAGCGACCATTTCAACCCGGGGAAATAGCCTCTGAGAATCCACCCTATCCATTCCTCTCAACATCTTATAAACCTCTATCAGGTCGCCTCTCAACCTTCGTCTCTCCAGGGAGAAGAGTCCCAGCTCCCTCAACCTAACTTCATAAGGCATGCCTCCCAATCCAGGCAACATCCTTGTAAATCTCCTCTGTACCCTTTCAATAGCTTCTACATCCTTCCTATAGTGAGGCGACCAGAACTGCGCACAGTACTCTAAATGAGGCCTGACAAGGGTCTTATAAAGTTGTAGCATTACCTCCCGATTCCTAAACTCAATCCCTCGATTAATGAAGGCCAGTACACCATACGCCTTCTTGACCACATCCTCCACCTGCGAGGCCGATTTAAGAGTCCTGTGGACCCGGACCCCAAGATCCTTCTGCTCTTCAACACTACTAAGACTCCTGCCCTTGATAGTGTACTCGTTCATCCCATTGGTCCTGCCAAAATGGACGACTACACATTTATCTGCGTTGAAGTCCATCTGCCACTTCTCCGCCTAGTCCTGCATCCTATCTATGTCCTGCTGCAACTTTTGCCATCCTTCCAGACCATCCACAACACCACCGACCTTCGTGTCATCGGCGAACTTACTAACCCATCCCTCCACTTCCTCATCCAGGTCATTTATGAAAATGACAAACAACAAGGGTCCCAGAACAGATCCCTGGGGCACTCCACTGGTGACGGACCTCCATTCAGAAAAAGCCCCATCCACAACCACTCTCTGCCTTCTGCAGGCAAGCCAGTTCTGGATCCACAAGGTCAAAGCCCCTTAGATCCCATGCCCTCTCACCTTCTCAAGAAGTCTTGCATGGGGGACCTTATCAAACGCCTTGCTGAAGTCCATGTAAACCACGTCCACCGCTAGGCATCAGCCTAGTAAACCTCCTCTGCACTCCCTCCAAGGCCAAAATATCCTTGCGTAAGTACGGCGCTCAAAACTGCACACAGTACTCCAGCTGCGGCCTCACCAATGCCCTATACAGCTGCAGCAAGACCTCCCTACTTTTATATTCAATCCCCCTCGCTATGAAGGCCAGCATCCCATTCGCCTTCCTGACCACCTGCTGCACCTGCAAGCTGGGTTTTTGCGACTCATGCACAAGGACCCCGAGGTCCCTCTGCACCGTCGCCTGCTGCAGTTTGTCGCCATGTAAGTAATCATCCTTCCTACCATTATTCCTACCAAAGTGGACCACCTCACACTTGCCAACATTAAATTCCAGTTGCCAGTTCCTGGCCCATTCGCCCAGCCTATCTAGATCCTTCTGCAGACTCTCCACACCCTCCGCACAATTTGCCGTTCCACCAATCTTGGTGTCATCAGCAAATTTCGACACCCTACACTCGGTTCCCTCCTCCAGATCATCTATATAAATGGTAAATAGCTGAGGCCCCAGCACCGACCCCTGGGGCACTCCACTAGTCACCAACCGCCAATCCGAATAGCACCCATTGACCCCCACTCTCTGCCTCCTATTTGACAACCAATCCTCTATCCATGCTAACACCCTACCCCCAACTCCATGCCCCCTAACCTTCTGTAATAACCTCTTGTGAGGTACCTTGTCAAACGCCTTCTGAAAATCCAGAAAGACCACATCCACCGGTTCTCCTCTATCCACCGCCCTAGACACATCCTCATAGAACTCCAGTAAATTTGTCAGACACAACTTCCCCTTAATGAAACCGTGCTGCGTCTGCTCTATCAAACAATTCCCCTCAAGATGCCTCGCTATTTCCTCCTTGATGACGGATTCTAACATTTTACCTACAACAGACGTTAAACTAACCGGCCTATAATTCCCTGCCTTTTGCCTAGCACCCTTCTTAAACAACGGCGTAACATTAGCCGTTTTCCAATCTTCCGGCACTTCCCCGGAATCCAGCGACGTTTGGAAAATAACCACCAAGGCATCCACTATCACCTCCGCCATTTCTTTCAGAACCCTCGGATGCATTCCATCCGGTCCTGGGGACTTGTCCACAATCAGCCCCTCCAGTCTGTCGAGCACCACCTCTCTAGTAACAGTAATGTCATTGAGACCCTCCAGTCCTACCACCTTTCCATCTCTTACACCCGGCAAATTATTCACGTCCTCCTCTGTGAAGACCGAAACAAAAAAGTTATTCAAGACCTCAGCCATTTCCCCATCCCCTACCACTAAGTCCCCCCCCTCATCCTCTAAGGGTCCAACGTTCACCCTAGCCAGCCTCTTCCTTTTTATATATTTATAAAAACTCTTGCTATCCTTTTTTATATTAAGCGCTAGCCCAGCTTCATAGTTTCTCCTACCCTTCTTTATCAACTTCTTTGTCAATCTTTGTTGACATTTAAACCTCTCCCAATCCTCTTCTCGCCCACCACTCTTAGCTACTCTAAATTCCTCCGCTTTTAATTTAACACTTTCCTTCCCTCCTTCGTTATCCACGGCTTATTACCTCTCCTCCTACGGTCATAAGAACATAAGAACATAAGAAATAGGAGCAGGAGTCGGCCATCTAGCCCTTCGAGCCTGCCCCGCCATTCAATAAGATCATGGCCGATCTGTCGTGGCTCAGTTCCACTTTCCCGCTTTCTCCCCATAACCCTTAATCCCCTCTCTTATCAAAAACCCATCAACCCGCGTCTTAAAAATATTTAGCGAGGCAGCCTCCACCACTTCAACGGGCAGAGAATTCCAGAGATTCACCACCCTTTGAGTGAAGAAGTTCTTCCTCAACTCCGTTCTAAACCGCCCCTTTTTAACCTTTTTAACCTTTTTAACCATCAGAATAAATTTCTGCTGAGCACCAAGAAAGATCTCCTTAAAGATCCTCCACTGCTCCTCAGCAGACCTACCTTCCAACGCGCTCCCCCAGTCCACATTCGCCAATTCTTCTCATCCTACCGTACTCCCCTCTGTTCAAACAAAGGACACATGTCCGGGAGCCCACTTTCTCCTCCTCCATCTGCATCAGAAACTCCACCATACAATGATCACTCTCCCCAAGAGGATCCTTCACCACAAGGTCCCTAATTCTACCCGCCTCATTACATAGCACCAGATCCAAGATAGCTCGCTCCCTCGTCGGCTCCAACACACACTGTTCAAGGAAACTATCCCGGCAGCATTCCAAGAACTCCTCCTCGAGCTCACCGCGTCCAACATGGGTCGACCAATCAATATGTAGATTGAAATCCCCCATAATTATCGCCGTCCCATTCTTGCACGCCGCATTTATTTGCACGTTTACAGCCCGCCCCACCTCCAGATCATTATTCTGGGGCCTATAGACGACACCCACCAGCGTCTTCCTCCCTTTGCTGTTCCTAATCTCCAACCACAACGATTCCACTTTCTGCTCTTTGGTTCCTATATCATCCCTTGCTACCACCCTGATGCTATCCTTAATCAGCAGAGCTACGCCCCCCCCTTTTTCCTCCCGCCTATCCTTCCTAAACACTTGATACCCCTGGACATTCAGCTCCCAGTCCCTGTCACCTTGCAGCCACGTCTCTGTAATGGCCACCAGATCATATCCATTTGTGCTGATCTGCGCCACCAACTCATCCACTTTATTCCGAATACTTCGTGCATTCAGATAAAGCGCCTTCATCCCAGCCTTCACCTGGACCCTATTTGCCAGAACGCCACCAACCATACTCACGCCCCCTACTCCCTCTATTATTGGGACATCCTCGGCCTCTTCCCTTACCTGTACCCTCTCCTTAACTTTAGACCTCGTAATGTCACCTACCCTCGCACCCTGCAGCCCCCCCCCCCCCCAATTAGTTGAAAGCCCTGTCTACAGTCCTATTTACACGATTCGCCAGGACTCTGGTCCCAGCACGGTTCAGACCAGCCCCATCCCGCCCGAACAGGTCCCACCTACCCCACTACTGGTGCCAATGCCCCATAAATTCAAACCCATTCCTCCCACACCAATCCCTGAGCCACCCATTCACTTCCTTAATCCTATCAACCCTACGCCCGTCTGCACTCGGTTCAGGCAGTAGCCCAGAGATAACCACCTTGTCGGTTCTACTTTTTAATTCCATTCCCAGCTTTTCATACTCCCTCCCCAGATCCTCAGTTCGCATTTTGCCTACGTCGTTGGCACCCACATGTACCACAACGACTGGATTCTCACCCTCCCACTCCAGGTTCCTCTGCAGCCCAGATGCGACATCCTGGACCCGAGCACCAGGCAGACAACACACCCTTCTGTGCACTTTGTCATTGTGACAAAGGACAGTGTCAATACCCTTAACCCCACTATCCCCATTTACTACTACGTTCCTTTTCACCTTCTCTTTGCCTATCTCCTGTGTCTGCATCACTGTACTGTGTGCAGTTTGCTCACCAACCTCACAGCCCTCATTCTCGTCCAGACTGGAAGCAAGAATCTCAAACCTGTTATGCAGGTTGAGAGGCTAAGGCATTTGGTCCCCACCCTCTTTCCTCCGGTCCCCACCCTCCTTCCTCCGCTCCCCACCCTCTTTCCTCCGGTCCCCACCCTCCTTCCTCTCCGCAGCCCCCTCCTGTTCCTGACCCTTAGAGTTAGCCAGTCTGGGGGGAGTGGATGTCTCCTGCACCCCATTGACAATGGCACCCTCCCTCCCCCTGATGAGCCTCAGTGTCTGTAGCTCAGAGGCCAGCTCATCTACCTTGAGCTGGAGCTCCTCCAGCAACCTGCACTTACTGCAGACATGGTCACTGGGAAGGACCCTGGGGTCCACCAGCTCCCACATCATACAGAAACAACACATCACATGCCCCTCCATTATTCACTGTAGTAATGTTGAAAATTTCAACACGAACTTACCTGGCCCTTTTTCCCCCAAGCCCTTTTGCTCTTAAGCCCTAGTAGCTCACTCTGCTTCCCTCTCACTCCGCTAGTCTATCTGTATCCTGTTCTGTATCCTATCTATATCCCAGTCTCTCTACATCCTGTTCTATATCCTATCTATATCCCAGTCTATCTATATCCTGTTCTATATCCTATCTATATCCCAGTCTATCTATATCCTGTTCTATATCCTATCTATATCCCAGTCTCTCTATACCCTGTTCTATATCCCATCTATATCCCAGTCTATCTGTATCCTGTTCTATATCCTATCTATATCCCAGTCTCTCTATATCCTGTTCTATATCCTATGCGGGTTGATGGGTTTTTGATAAGAGAGGGGATTAAGGGTTATGGGGAGAGGGCGGGAATGTGGAACTGAGCCACGACAGATCAGCCATGATCTTATTGAATGGCGGGGCAGTCTCGAAGGGCTAGTTGGCCTACTCCTGCTCCTATTTCTTATGTTCTTATGTTCTTTATATCCCAGTCTATCTATATCCTGTTCTATATCCTATCTATATCCCAGTATCTCTATATCCTGTTCTATATCCTATCTATATCCCAGTCTCTCTATATCCTGTTCTATATCCTATCTATATCCCAGTCTCCCTGTATCCTGTTTTATATCCTATCAATGTCCCAGTCTCTCTATATCCTGTTCTATATCCTATCTATATCCCAGTCTATCTGTATCCTGTTCTATATCCTATCTATATCCCAGTCTCTCTGTATCCTGTTCTATATCCTATCTATATCACAGTCTATCTATATCCTGTTCTATATCCTATCGATATCCCAGTCTCTCTATATCCTGTTCTATATCCTATCTATATCCCAGTCTATCTGTATCCTGTTCTATATCCTATCTATATCCCAGTCTTTCTACATCCTGTTCTATATCCTATCTATATCACAGTCTATCTATATCCTGTTCTATATCCTATCAATATCCCAGTCTCTCTATATCCTGTTCTATATCCTATCTATATCCCAGTCTATCTGTATCCTGTTCTATATCCTATCCCAGTCTCTCTGTATCCTGTTCTATATCCCATCTATATCCCAGTCTCTCTATATCCTGTTCTGTATCGTATCTATATCCCAGTCTATCTATATACTGTTCTATATCCTATCTATATCCCAGTCTCTCTACATCCTTTTCTATATCCTATCTATATCCCAGTCTCTCTATATCCTGTTCTATATCCTATCTATATCCCAGTCTCTCTATATCCTGTTCTATATCCTATCTATATCCCAGTCTATCTGTATCCTGTTCTATATCCTATCCCAGTCTCTCTGTATCCTGTTCTATATCCCATCTATATCCAGTCTCTCTATATCCTGTTCTGTATCCTATCTATATCCCAGTCTCTCTATATCCTGTTCTATACCCTATGCGGGTTGATGGGTTTTTGATAAGAGAGGGGATTAAGGGTTATGGGGAGAGGGCGGGAATGTGGAACTGAGCCACGACAGATCAGCCATGATCTTATTGAATGGCGGGGCAGGCTCGAAGGGCTAGATGGCCCACTCCTGCTCCTATTTCTTATGTTCTTATGTTCTTTATATCCCAGTCTATCTATATCCTGTTCTATATCCTATCTATATCCCAGTCTCTCTGTATCCTGTTCTATATCCTATCTATATCCCAGTCTCTCTGTATCCTGTTTTATATCCTATCAATGTCCCAGTCTCTCTATATCCTGGACTATATCCTATCTATATCCCAGTCTCTCTGTATCCTGTTTTATATCCTATCAATGTCCCAGTCTCTCTATATCCTGTTCTATATCCTATCTATATCCCAGTCTATCTGTATCCTGTTCTATATCCTATCTATATCCCAGTCTCTCTGTATCCTGTTCTATATCCTATCTATATCACAGTCTATCTATATCCTGTTCTATATCCCATCGATATCCCAGTCTCTCTATATCCTGTTCTATATCCTATCTATATCCCAGTCTATCTGTATCCTGTTCTATATCCTATCCCAGTCTCTCTGTATCCTGTTCTATATCCCATCTATATCCCAGTCTCTCTATATCCTGTTCTGTATCCTATCTATATCCCAGTCTATCTATATCCTGTTCTATATCCTATCTATATCCCAGTCTCTCTACATCCTTTTCTATATCCTATCTATATCCCAGTCTCTCTATATCCTGTTCTATATCCTATCGATATCCCAGTCTCTCTGTATCCTGTTCTATATCCTATCTATATCCCAGTCTATCTATATCCTGTTCTATATCCTATCTATATCCCAGTCTCTCTATACCCTGTTCTATATCCCATCTATATCCCAGTCTATCTGTATCCTGTTCTATATCCTATCCCAGTCTCTCTGTATCCTGTTCTATATCCTATGCGGGTTGATGGGTTTTTGATAAGAGAGGGGATTAAGGGTTATGGGGAGAGGGCGGGAATGTGGAACTGAGCCACGACAGATCAGCCATGATCTTATTGAATGGCGGGGCAGGCTCGAAGGGCTAGATGGCCCACTCCTGCTCCTATTTCTTATGTTCTTATGTTCTTTATATCCCAGTCTATCTATATCCTGTTCTATATCCTATCCATATCCCAGTATCTCTATATCCTGTTCTATATCCTATCTATATCCCAGTCTCTCTGTATCCTGTTCTATATCCTATCTATATCCCAGTCTCCCTGTATCCTGTTTTATATCCTATCAATGTCCCAGTCTCTCTATATCCTGTTCTATATCCTATCTATATCCCAGTCTATCTGTATCCTGTTCTATATCCTATCTATATCCCAGTCTCTCTGTATCCTGTTCTATATCCTATCTATATCACAGTCTATCTATATCCTGTTCTATATCCTATCGATATCCCAGTCTCTCTATATCCTGTTCTATATCCTATCTATATCCCAGTCTATCTGTATCCTGTTCTATATCCTATCTATATCCCAGTCTTTCTACATCCTGTTCTATATCCTATCAATATCCCAGTCTCTCTATATCCTGTTCTATATCCTATCTATATCCCAGTCTATCTGTATCCTGTTCTATATCCTATCCCAGTCTCTCTGTATCCTGTTCTATATCCCATCTATATCCCAGTCTCTCTATATCCTGTTCTGTATCGTATCTATATCCCAGTCTATCTATATCCTGTTCTATATCCTATCTATATCCCAGTCTCTCTACATCCTTTTCTATATCCTATCTATATCCCAGTCTCTCTATATCCTGTTCTATATCCTATCTATATCCCAGTCTCTCTATATCCTGTTCTATATCCTATCTATATCCCAGTCTATCTGTATCCTGTTCTATATCCTATCCCAGTCTCTCTGTATCCTGTTCTATATCCCATCTATATCCAGTCTCTCTATATCCTGTTCTGTATCCTATCTATATCCCAGTCTCTCTATATCCTGTTCTATACCCTATGCGGGTTGATGGGTTTTTGATAAGAGAGGGGATTAAGGGTTATGGGGAGAGGGCGGGAATGTGGAACTGAGCCACGACAGATCAGCCATGATCTTATTGAATGGCGGGGCAGGCTCGAAGGGCTAGATGGCCCACTCCTGCTCCTATTTCTTATGTTCTTATGTTCTTTATATCCCAGTCTATCTATATCCTGTTCTATATCCTATCTATATCCCAGTCTCTCTGTATCCTGTTCTATATCCTATCTATATCCCAGTCTCTCTGTATCCTGTTTTATATCCTATCAATGTCCCAGTCTCTCTATATCCTGGACTATATCCTATCTATATCCCAGTCTATCTGGATCCTGTTCTATATCCTATCTATATCCCAGTCTCTCTATATCCTGTTCTATATCCTATCTATATCCCAGTCTCCCTGTATCCTGTTTTATATCCTATCAATGTCCCAGTCTCTCTATATCCTGTTCTATATCCTATCTATATCCCAGTCTATCTGTATCCTGTTCTATATCCTATCTATATCCCAGTCTCTCTGTATCCTGTTCTATATCCTATCTATATCACAGTCTATCTATATCCTGTTCTATATCCTATCGATATCCCAGTCTCTCTATATCCTGTTCTATATCCTATCTATATCCCAGTCTATCTGTATCCTGTTCTATATCCTATCTATATCCCAGTCTTTCTACATCCTGTTCTATATCCTATCTATATCACAGTCTATCTATATCCTGTTCTATATCCTATCAATATCCCAGTCTCTCTATATCCTGTTCTATATCCTATCTATATCCCAGTCTATCTGTATCCTGTTCTATATCCTATCCCAGTCTCTCTGTATCCTGTTCTATATCCCATCTATATCCCAGTCTCTCTATATCCTGTTCTGTATCCTATCTATATCCCAGTCTATCTGTATCCTGTTCTATATCCTATCCCAGTCTCTCTGTATCCTGTTCTATATCCCATCTATATCCAGTCTCTCTATATCCTGTTCTGTATCCTATCTATATCCCAGTCTCTCTATATCCTGTTCTATACCCTATGCGGGTTGATGGGTTTTTGATAAGAGAGGGGATTAAGGGTTATGGGGAGAGGGCGGGAATGTGGAACTGAGCCACGACAGATCAGCCATGATCTTATTGAATGGCGGGGCAGGCTCGAAGGGCTAGTTGGCCTACTCCTGCTCCTATTTCTTATGTTCTTATGTTCTTTATATCCCAGTCTATCTATATCCTGTTCTATATCCTATCTATATCCCAGTCTCTCTGTATCCTGTTCTATATCCTATCTATATCCCAGTCTCTCTGTATCCTGTTTTATATCCTATCAATGTCCCAGTCTCTCTATATCCTGGACTATATCCTATCTATATCCCAGTCTATCTGGATCCTGTTCTATATCCTATCTATATCCCAGTCTCTCTACATCCTGTTCTATATCCTATCTATATCACAGTCTATCTATATCCTGTTCTATATCCTATCGATATCCCAGTCTCTCTATATCCTGTTCTATATCCTATCTATATCCCAGTCTATCTGTATCCTGTTCTATATCCTATCCCAGTCTCTCTGTATCCTGTTCTATATCCCATCTATATCCCAGTCTCTCTATATCCTGTTCTGTATCCTATCTATATCCCAGTCTATCTGTATCCTGTTCTATATCCTATCCCAGTCTCTCTGTATCCTGTTCTATATCCCATCTATATCCCAGTCTCTCTATATCCTGTTCTGTATCCTATCTATATCCCAGTCTATCTGTATCCTGTTCTATATCCTATCCCAGTCTCTCTGTATCCTGTTCTATATCCCATCTATATCCCAGTCTCTCTATACCCTGTTCTATATCCCATCTATATCCCAGTCTATCTGTATCCTGTTCTATATCCTATCCCAGTCTCTCTGTATCCTGTTCTATATCCTATGCGGGTTGATGGGTTTTTGATAAGAGAGGGGATTAAGGGTTATGGGGAGAGGGCGGGAATGTGGAACTGAGCCACGACAGATCAGCCATGATCTTATTGAATGGCGGGGCAGGCTCGAAGGGCTAGATGGCCCACTCCTGCTCCTATTTCTTATGTTCTTATGTTCTTTATATCCCAGTCTATCTATATCCTGTTCTATATCCTATCTATATCCCAGTATCTCTATATCCTGTTCTATATCCTATCTATATCCCAGTCTCTCTGTATCCTGTTCTATATCCTATCTATATCCCAGTCTCTCTGTATCCTGTTTTATATCCTATCAATGTCCCAGTCTCTCTATATCCTGTTCTATATCCTATCTATATCCCAGTCTATCTGTATCCTGTTCTATATCCTATCTATATCCCAGTCTCTCTACATCCTGTTCTATATCCTATCTATATCACAGTCTATCTATATCCTGTTCTATATCCTATCGATATCCCAGTCTCTCTATATCCTGTTCTATATCCTATCTATATCACAGTCTATCTGTATCCTGTTCTATATCCTATCCCAGTCTCTCTGTATCCTGTTCTATATCCCATCTATATCCCAGTCTCTCTATATCCTGTTCTGTATCCTATCTATATCCCAGTCTATCTGTATCCTGTTCTATATCCTATCCCAGTCTCTCTGTATCCTGTTCTATATCCCATCTATATCCCAGTCTCTCTATATCCTGTTCTGTATCCTATCTATATCCCAGTCTATCTGTATCCTGTTCTATATCCTATCCCAGTCTCTCTGTATCCTGTTCTATATCCCATCTATATCCCAGTCTCTCTATACCCTGTTCTATATCCTATCTATATCCCAGTCTATCTATATCCTGTTCTATATCCTATCTATATCCCAGTCTCTCTATACCCTGTTCTATATCCTATCTATATCCCAGTCTCTCTATATCCTGTTCTATATCCTATGCGGGTTGATGGGTTTTTGATAAGAGAGGGGATTAAGGGTTATGGGGAGAGGGCGGGAATGTGGAACTGAGCCACGACAGATCAGCCATGATCTTATTGAATGGCGGGGCAGGCTCGAAGGGCTAGTTGGCCTACTCCTGCTCCTATTTCTTATGTTCTTATGTTCTTTATATCCCAGTCTATCTATATCCTGTTCTATATCCTATCTATATCCCAGTATCTCTATATCCTGTTCTGTATCCTATCTATATCCCAGTCTCTCTGTATCCTGTTTTATATCCTATCAATGTCCCAGTCTCTCTATATCCTGTTTTATATCCTATCTATATCCCAGTCTATCTGTATCCTGTTCTATATCCTATCTATATCCCAGTCTATCTGTATCCTGTTCTATATCCTATCTATATCCCAGTCTATCTGTATCCTGTTCTATATCCTATCTATATCACAGTCTATCTATATCCTGTTCTATATCCTATCGATATCCCAGTCTCTCTATATCCTGTTCTATATCCTATCTATATCCCAGTCTCTCTATATCCTGTTCTATATCCTATCTATATCCCAGTCTCTCTATATCCTGTTGTATTATATAAACATAGAAACTAGAAGCAGGAGGAGGCCATTTGGCCCTTCAATCCTGCTCCGCCATTCATTTTGATCATGGCTGATCATTGAACAGGAGCAGGTACAGAGGAGATGTCAGGGGTAAGTTTTTCCACTCAGAGGGTGGTGAGTGAATGGAATCGGCTGCTGTCGGTGGTGGTAGAGGCGAACTTGCTGGGATCTTCTAAGAGACTTCTGGATGAGTACATAGAATTTAATAGGATTGAGGGTTATAGGTAAACATAGTAGGTAGGGATATGATCGGCACAACCTGTGGGCCGAAGGGCCTGTTTGTGCTGTAGTTTTTCTGTGATTCTAAATTCCACATCCAATATCAATACTGAATTTAATATCCTCTGGTAATTCCTGGCACTATCAGCAACTCTGCCAATCTTCCATCAGACATTCAGTTCCTTTTTCTAGATCATTAATCTATAATGTGAAGACTTTGGGTCCCAGCACGGATCCCTGTTGAACCTCACTAGTCACTGACTGCCGTTTATACCAACTCTTCTTCATATCTGCTGGGATGTGGAGATACCAGTGTTGGATTGGGGTAGATGTTGATGGTAGTCATGATGTGGAGAGTACCCCAGCTTTCTACTTACCAGCTTTCTATCTGTCACATTATCTGCAATCTCTTGGATTGACATCTTAGAAAGGCCAAGAAGAGAGGAATAGAAAGGGGGCAGTATTATAAATCCCCAAAGTCTCAGCAAGGAATGAAGGGGCAAATATGGAGAGAGTTCCCAGAGGTGTGTAAGAATTTAAATCAGGTTATTATATCAACTTTTCCAACATAAATTAAGATAGTCACAGTGTTGAGGGTTTGGAGGGGGCGGATTAATCAATATGTATCAGGGGGAGTTTTTTATATCAATATTTGAAAGTCCCAACAAGAGATGAAACAAAGTTGGAGATGGTTTGAGGCAACAAAGTGTTCAATGTAACAGTGGGGGAGCATTTCAGCAATAGCGACCACAACGTAAAACATGTTGTGAAACATGGTAACATTCAAGGATATGGTACAAGTGCAGGAAAACAAGATTGATATCAGTTAATTTCAAGGCAGACCTGATGGGCTGAACTGGGTTTCCTGGACTGTATACTCAAGAACACCGAGCCTTCCCCCCCTCCCCCTCAATCCCAGAGCAAGCTGCAGGCTGCCACCATTCCCTCCCTCACCAAACTCAGAATTCACTCCGACTTGTCAAGTAACCCCATTTACCAGCCCCCACAAACCCCACCTCCTTCCCATCCCTCAAACCAATAACATACAGCCTGGAACAAGCAGAGAAAACATACGTGGGTCACAGCGAACTCCAGCATCCTCAGAGTGTTGACAGTTGTGGACTTTCCAGCCTTTATTTTTGCATTGACTGAGAGAAGATTCGGTCCCAGAACAAAACACATCGTCCAACAAAATGGATCCTGAACCTGAGAGAATCCAGAGAAAACTTACCGTCAATCAGATTAAATCTCACGGCAAATTAACACACAGAGTGCTGCACGGTAACACTGAGAGAGTGCAGCACAGTAACACTGAGAGAGTGCAGCACAGTAACACTGAGAGAGTGCAGCACAGTAACACTGAGAGAGTGCTGCACAGTAACACTGAGAGAGTGCAGCACAGTAACACTGAGAGAGTGCAGCACGGTAACACTGAGAGAGCGCTGCACAGTAACACTGAGAGAGTGCAGCACAGTAACACTGAGAGAGTGCAGCACAGTAACACTGAGAGAGTGCTGCACAGTAACACTGAGAGAGTGCAGCACAGTAACACTGAGAGAGTGCTGCACGGTAACACTGAGAGAGCGCTGCACGGTAACACTGAGAGAGCGCTGCACAGTAACACTGAGAGAGCGCTGCACGGTAACACTGAGAGAGCGCTGCACAGTAACACTGAGAGAGCGCTGCACGGTAACACTGAGAGAGTGCAGCACGGTAACACTGAGAGAGCGCTGCACAGTAACACTGAGAGAGTGCTGCACGGTAACAGTGAGAGAGCGCTGCACGGTAACACTGAGAGAGTGCAGCACGGTAACAGTGAGAGAGCGCTGCACAGTAACACTGAGAGAGTGCTGCACAGTAACACTGAGAGAGTGCAGCACCGTAACACTGAGAGAGTGCAGCACGGTAACACTGAGAGAGTGCTGCACGGTAACACTGAGAGAGTGCAGCACGGTAACACAGAGAGAGTGCAGCACCGTAACACTGAGAGAGTGCTGCACGGTAACACTGAGAGAGTGCAGCACGGTAACTCTGAGAGAGTGCAGCACGGTAACACTGAGAGAGTGCAGCACGGTAACACTGAGAGAGTGCTGCACGGTAACACTGAGAGAGTGCAGCACAGTAACACTGAGAGAGTGCAGCACGGTAACACTGAGAGAGTGCAGCACAGTAACACTGAGAGAGTGCAGCACAGTAACACTGAGAGAGTGCAGCACGGTAACACTGAGAGAGTGCTGCACAGTAACACTGAGAGAGTGCAGCACAGTAACACTGAGAGAGTGCAGCACGGAAACACTGAGAGAGTGCTGCACGGTAACACTGAGAGAGTGCAGCACGGTAACACTGAGAGAGCGCTGCACAGTAACACTGAGAGAGTGCAGCACAGTAACACTGAGAGAGTGCAGCACGGTAACACTGAGAGAGTGCTGCACGGTAACACTGAGAGAGTGCAGCACGGTAACACTGAGAGAGCGCTGCACAGTAACACTGAGAGAGCGCTGCACAGTAACACTGAGAGAGCGCTGCACAGTAACACTGAGAGAGCGCTGCACGGTAACACTGAGAGAGTGAAGCACAGTAACACTGAGAGAGCACTGCACAGTAACACTGAGAGAGTGCAGCACGGTAACACTGAGAGAGTGCTGCACGGTAACACTGAGAGAGCGCTGCACGGTAACACTGAGAGAGCGCTGCACAGTAAAACTGAGAGAGCGCTGCACAGTAACACTGAGAGAGCGCTGCACGGTAACACTGAGAGAGCGCTGCACGGTAACACTGAGAGAGCGCTGCACGGTAACAGTGAGAGAGCGCTGCACAGTAACACTGAGAGAGTGCAGCACAGTAACACTGAGAGAGTGCAGCACGGTAACACTGAGAGAGTGCTGCACGGTAACACTGAGAGAGTGCAGCACGGTAACACTGAGAGAGCGCTGCACAGTAACACTGAGAGAGCGCTGCACACTAACACTGAGAGAGCGCTGCACGGTAACACTGAGAGAGCGCTGCACAGTAACACTGAGAGAGCACTGCACAGTAACACTGAGAGAGTGCAGCACGGTAACACTGAGAGAGTGCAGCACGGTAACACTGAGAGAGTGCTGCACGGTAACACTGAGAGAGCGCTGCACGGTAACACTGAGAGAGCGCTGCACGGTAACACTGAGAGAGCGCTGCACGGTAACACTCAGAGAGTGCAGCACGGTAACACTGAGAGAGTGCAGCACGGTAACACTGAGAGAGTGCTGCACAGTAACACTGAGAGAGTGCAGCACAGTAACACTGAGAGAGCGCTGCACAGTAACACTGAGAGAGCGCTGCACAGTAACACTGAGAGAGTGCAGCACAGTAACGCTGAGAGAGCGCTGCACGGTAACACTGAGAGAGTGCAGCACGGTAACACTGAGAGAGTGCAGCACGGTAACACTGAGAGAGTGCAGCACGGTAACACTGAGAGAGTGCAGTACGGTAACACTGAGAGAGCGCAGCACGGTAACACTGAGAGAGCGCAGCACGGTAACACTGAGAGAGTGCTGCACAGTAACACTGAGAGAGTGCTGCACAGTAACACTGAGAGAGTGCAGCATGGTAACACTGAGAGAGTGCAGCACAGTAACACTGAGAGAGTGCAGCACGGTAACACTGAGAGAGCGCTGCACGGTAACACTGAGAGAGTGCAGCACAGTAACACTGAGCGAGTGCAGCACGGTAACACTGAGAGAGTGCAGCACGGTAACAGTGAGAGAGTGCAGCACGGTAACAGTGAGAGAGTGCAGCACGGTAACACTGAGAGAGTGCTGCACGGTAACACTGAGAGAGTGCTGCACGGTAACACTGAGAGAGTGCTGCACGGTAACACTGAGAGAGCGCTGCACAGTAACACTGAGAGAGTGCTGCACGGTAACACTGAGAGAGTGCTGCACGGTAACACTGAGAGAGTGCTGCACGGTAACACTGAGAGAGCGCTGCACAGTAACACTGAGAGAGTGCTGCACGGTAACACTGAGAGAGTGCTGCACGGTAACACTGAGAGAGTGCAGCACGGTAACACTGAGAGAGTGCAGCACGGTAACACTGAGAGAGTGCAGCACGGTAACACTGAGAGAGTGCAGCACGGTAACACTGAGAGAGCGCTGCACAGTAACACTGAGAGAGCGCTGCACAGTAACACTGAGAGAGTGCTGCACAGTAACACTGAGAGAGTGCTGCACGGTAACACTGAGAGAGTGCAGCACGGTAACAGTGAGAGAGTGCAGCACGGTAACACTGAGAGAGTGCAGCACGGTAACACAGAGAGAGCGCTGCACAGTAACACTGAGAGAGCGCTGCACAGTAACACTGAGAGAGTGCTGCACAGTAACACTGAGAGAGTGCAGCACGGTAACACTGAGAGAGTGCTGCACGGTAACACTGAGAGAGTGCAGCACGGTAACACTGAGAGAGTGCAGCACGGTAACACTGAGAGAGCGCTGCACGGTAACACTGAGAGAGTGCAGCACGGTAACACTGAGAGAGTGCAGCACAGTAACACTGAGAGAGTGCAGCACGGTAACACTGAGAGAGTGCTGCACGGTAACACTGAGAGAGTGCAGCAGAGTAACACTGAGAGAGCGCAGCACGGTAACACTGAGAGAGCGCTGCACGGTAACACTGAGAGAGTGCAGCACGGTAACACTGAGAGAGCGCTGCACGGTAACACTGAGAGAGTGCGGCACGGTAACACTGAGAGAGTGCAGCACGGTAACACTGAGAGAGTGCAGCACGGTAACACTGAGAGAGTGCAGCATGGTAACACTGAGAGAGTGCAGCACAGTAACACTGAGAGAGTGCAGCACAGTAACACTGAGAGAGCGCTGCACAGTAACACTGAGAGAGCGCTGCACAGTAACACTGAGAGAGTGCAGCACAGTAACACTGAGAGAGCGCTGCACAGTAACAGTGAGAGAGTGCAGCACGGTAACACTGAGAGAGTGCAGCACGGTAACACTGAGAGAGTGCAGCACGGTAACACTGAGAGAGTGCAGCACGGTAACACTGAGAGAGTGCAGCACGGTAACACTGAGAGAGTGCTGCATGGTAACACTGAGAGAGTGCTGCACGGTAACACTGAGAGAGCGCTGCACAGTAACACTGAGAGAGTGCTGCACAGTAACACTGAGAGAGTGCTGCACAGTAACACTGAGAGAGTGCAGCACGGTAACACTGAGAGAGTGCAGCACAGTAACACTGAGAGAGTGCAGCACGGTAACACTGAGAGAGCGCTGCACGGTAACACTGAGAGAGTGCAGCACGGTAACAGTGAGAGAGCGCTGCACAGTAACACTGAGAGAGCGCTGCACAGTAACACTGAGAGAGCGCTGCACAGTAACACTGAGAGAGTGCTGCACAGTAACACTGAGAGAGTGCAGCACGGTAACACTGAGAGAGCGCTGCACGGTAACACTGAGAGAGTGCAGCACGGTAACACTGAGAGAGTGCAGCACGGTAACACTGAGAGAGCGCTGCACAGTAACACTGAGAGAGCGCTGCACAGTAACACTGAGAGAGTGCTGCACAGTAACACTGAGAGAGTGCAGCACGGGAACACTGAGAGAGTGCTGCACAGTAACACTGAGAGAGTGCAGCACGGTAACACTGAGAGAGTGCAGCAAGGTAACACTGAGAGAGCGCAGCACGGTAACACTGAGAGAGTGCAGCACGGTAACAGTGAGAGAGCGCAGCACGGTAACACTGAGAGAGTGCAGCACAGTAACACTGAGAGAGCGCTGCACAGTAACACTGAGAGAGCGCTGCACAGTAACACTGAGAGAGCGCTGCACATTTACACTGAGAGAGCGCTGCACAGTAACACTGAGAGAGTGCAGCACGGTAACACTGAGAGAGCGCAGCACAGTAACACTGAGAGAGCGCAGCACGGTAACACTGAGAGAGTGCAGCACGGTAACAGTGAGAGAGCGCTGCACAGTAACACTGAGAGAGTGCTGCAGAGTAACACTGAGAGAGTGCTGCACAGTAACACAGAGAGAGTGCTGCACAGTAACACTGAGAGTGCTGCACAGTAACACTGAGAGAGTGCTGCACAGTAACACTGAGAGAGTGCAGCACGGTAACACTGAGAGAGTGCAGCACGGTAACACTGAGAGAGTGCTGCACGGAAACACTGAGAGAGTGCAGCACGGTAACACTGAGAGAGTGCAGCACGGTAACACTGAGAGAGTGCAGCACGGTAACACTGAGAGAGCGCAGCACAGTAACACTGAGAGAGTGCAGCACGGTAACGCTGAGAGAGTGCAGCACGGTAACACTGAGAGAGTGCAGCACGGTAACACTGAGAGAGTGCAGCACGGTAACACTGAGAGAGTGCTGCACGGTAACACTGAGAGAGTGCAGCACAGTAACACTGAGAGAGTGCAGCACGGTAACACTGAGAGAGTGCAGCACGGTAACACTGAGAGAGTGCAGCACAGTAACACTGAGAGAGTGCAGCACGGTAACACTGAGAGAGTGCAGCACGGTAACACTGAGAGAGTGCAGCACGGTAACACTGAGAGAGTGCAGCACGGTAACACTGAGAGAGCGCAGCACGGTAACACTGAGAGAGCGCTGCACAGTAACACTGAGAGAGTGCAGCACAGTAACACTGAGAGAGTGCAGCACGGTAACACTGAGAGAGCGCAGCACAGTAACACTGAGAGAGTGCAGCACGGTAACACTGAGAGAGCGCTGCACAGTAACACTGAGAGAGTGCAGCACAGTAACAGTGAGAGAGTGCAGCACGGTAACACTGAGCGAGTGCAGCACAGTAACACTGAGAGAGTGCAGCACGGTAACACTGAGAGAGTGCTGCACGGTAACACTGAGAGAGCGCAGCACGGTAACACTGAGAGAGTGCTGCACAGTAACACTGAGAGAGTGCCGCACGGTAACACTGAGAGAGTGCTGCACGGTAACACTGAGAGAGCGCTGCACAGTAACACTGAGAGAGTGCTGCACAGTAACACTGAGAGAGTGCAGCACAGTAACACTGAGAGAGTGCTGCACAGTAACACTGAGAGAGTGCTGCACAGTAACACTGAGAGAGTGCAGCACAGTAACACTGAGAGAGTGCTGCACAGTAACACTGAGAGAGTGCTGCACGGTAACACTGAGAGAGTGCCGCACAGTAACACTGAGAGAGTGCAGCACAGTAACACTGAGAGAGCGCTGCACAGTAACACTGAGAGAGTGCAGCACAGTAACACTGAGAGAGTGCAGCACGGTAACACTGAGAGAGTGCAGCACAGTAACACTGAGAGAGCGCTGCACAGTAACACTGAGAGAGTGCAGCACAGTAACACTGAGAGAGCGCTGCACAGTAACACTGAGAGAGTGCTGCACAGTAACACTGAGAGAGTGCAGCACAGTAACACTGAGAGAGTGCTGCACAGTAACACTGAGAGAGTGCAGCACGGTAACACTGAGAGAGCGCAGCACAGTAACACTGAGAGAGCGCTGCACGGTAACAGTGAGAGAGTGCTGCACGGTAACACTGAGAGAGTGCAGCACGGTAACACTGAGAGAGTGCTGCACGGTAACACTGAGAGAGTGCTGCACGGTAACACTGAGAGAGCGCAGCACGGTAACACTGAGAGAGCGCTGCACAGTAACACTGAGAGAGTGCAGCAAAGTAACACTGAGAGAGTGCTGCACAGTAACACTGAGAGAGTGCTGCACGGTAACACTGAGAGAGTGCTGCACGGTAACACTGAGAGAGTGCAGCACGGTAACACTGAGAGAGCGCTGCACAGTAACACTGAGAGAGTGCAGCAAAGTAACACTGAGAGAGTGCTGCACAGTAACACTGAGAGAGTGCTGCACGGTAACACTGAGAGAGTGCTGCACAGTAACACTGAGAGAGTGCTGCACGGTAACACTGAGAGAGTGCTGCACGGTAACACTGAGAGAGTGCTGCACGGTAACACTGAGAGAGCGCAGCACGGTAACACTGAGAGAGCGCTGCACAGTAACACTGAGAGAGTGCAGCAAAGTAACACTGAGAGAGTGCTGCACAGTAACACTGAGAGAGTGCTGCACGGTAACACTGAGAGAGTGCTGCACAGTAACACTGAGAGAGTGCTGCACGGTAACACTGAGAGAGTGCTGCACGGTAACACTGAGAGAGTGCAGCACGGTAACACTGAGAGAGTGCTGCACGGTAACACTGAGAGAGCGCAGCACGGTAACACTGAGAGAGCGCTGCACAGTAACACTGAGAGAGTGCAGCAAAGTAACACTGAGAGAGTGCTGCACAGTAACACTGAGAGAGTGCCGCACGGTAACACTGAGAGAGTGCTGCACGGTAACACTGAGAGAGCGCTGCACAGTAACACTGAGCGAGTGCAGCACAGTAACACTGAGAGAGTGCTGCACGGTAACACTGAGAGAGTGCAGCACGGTAACACTGAGAGAGCGCAGCACGGTAACACTGAGAGAGTGCAGCACGGTAACACAGAGAGTGCAGCACAGTAACACTGAGAGAGTGCTGCACGGTAACACTGAGAGAGTGCAGCACGGTAACACTGAGAGAGCGCTGCACGGTAACACTGAGAGAGTGCAGCACGGTAACACTGAGAGAGTGCTGCACGGTAACACTGAGAGAGTGCAGCACGGTAACACTGAGAGAGCGCTGCACGGTAACACTGAGAGAGTGCAGCACGGTAACACTGAGAGAGTGCAGCACAGTAACACTGAGAGAGTGCAGCACGGTAACACTGAGAGAGTGCAGCACGGTAACACTGAGAGAGTGCAGCACGGTAACACTGAGAGAGTGCAGCACGGTAACACTGAGAGAGTGCAGCACGGTAACACTGAGAGAGTGCAGCACAGTAACACTGAGAGAGTGCAGCACGGTAACACTGAGAGAGTGCAGCACGGTAACACTGAGAGAGTGCAGCACGGTAACACTGAGAGATTGCAGCACGGTAACACTGAGAGAGTGCAGCACGGTAACACTGAGAGAGTGCAGCACGGTAACACTGAGAGAGCGCAGCACGGTAACACTGAGAGAGCGCAGCACGGTAACACTGAGAGAGTGCTGCACAGTAACACTGAGAGAGTGCTGCACGGTAACACTGAGAGAGTGCAGCACAGTAACACTGAGAGAGTGCAGCACAGTAACACTGAGAGAGTGCAGCACGGTAACACTGAGAGAGTGCAGCACGGTAACACTGAGAGAGTGCTGCACGGTAACACTGAGAGAGTGCAGCACAGTAACACTGAGAGAGTGCAGCACGGTAACACTGAGAGAGTGCAGCACGGTAACACTGAGAGAGTGCAGCACAGTAACACTGAGAGAGTGCAGCACGGTAACACTGAGAGAGCGCTGCGCAGTAACACTGAGAGAGTGCTGCACGGTAACACTGAGAGAGTGCAGCACGGTAACACTGAGAGAGTGCAGCACAGTAACACTGAGAGAGTGCTGCACGGTAACACTGAGAGAGTGCAGCACAGTAACACTGAGAGAGTGCAGCACGGTAACACTGAGAGAGCGCTGCACGGTAACACTGAGAGAGCGCTGCACAGTAACACTGAGAGAGTGCAGCACGGTAACACTGAGAGAGTGCAGCACGGTAACACTGAGAGATTGCAGCACAGTAACACTGAGAGAGTGCAGCACGGTAACACTGAGAGAGCGCTGCACAGTAACACTGAGAGAGTGCAGCACGGTAACACTGAGAGAGTGCAGCACGGTAACACTGAGAGAGTACAGCACAGTAACACTGAGAGAGTGCAGCACGGTAACACTGAGAGAGTGCAGCACGGTAACACTGAGAGAGTGCAGCACGGTAACACTGAGAGAGTGCAGCACGGTAACACTGAGAGAGCGCAGCACGGTAACACTGAGAGAGCGCAGCACGGTAACACTGAGAGAGTGCAGCACGGTAACACTGAGAGAGTGCAGCACGGTAACACTGAGAGATCGCTGCACTGTCTATAACCCTCTATCTTTCTAAGTCAATGATTGGTCTGGCCCAAAATTTAATATTCTTTCCCCTCTTACCTTAAACCTGTGCCCTCTAGTTTTAGACTCCCCTACCTTTAGAACATAGCACATAGAACATAGAACATTACAGCGCAGAACAGGCCCTTCGGCCCACGATGTTGCGCCGACCAGCTTTTAAAAAAAAAACAACACTAACCCACTAATCTAAACCAATCCCATTTCGTCCATAAACCTATCCACGGATCTCTTAAACGCCCCCAAACTAGGCGCATTTACAACCGCAGCAGGCAGGGCATTCCAATCCCTCACCACCCTCTGGGTAAAGAACCTACCCTGACATCAGTCCTATAACTACCCCAATATCTTTGGGAAAAGATATTGACTATCTCGCTGATCTGTGTCCCTCATTATTTTATAGACCTCTATAAGATCACCCCTCAGCCTCCTACACTCCAGAGAAAAAAGTCCCAGTCTATCCAGCCTCTCCTTATAACTCAATCCATCAAGTCCCGGTAACATCCTAGTAAATCTTTTCTGCACTCTTTCTAGTTTAATAATATCCTTTCTATAATAGGGTGACCAGAATTGCACACAGTATTCCAAGTGTGGCCTTACCAATGTCTTGTACAACTTCAACAAGACGTCCCAACTCCTGTATTCAATGTTCTGACCAATGAAACCAAGCATGCTGAATGCCTTCTTCACCACTCTGTCCACCTGTGACTCCACTTTCAAGGAGCTATGAACCTGTACCCCGAGATCTCTTTGTTCTGTAACTCTCCCCAACACCCTACCATTAACTGAGTAAGTCCTGCCCTGGTTCAATCTACCAAAATACATCACCTCACATTTATCTAAATTAAACTCCATCTGCCATTCGTCAGCCCACTGGCCCAATTGATCAAGATCCCGTTGCAATTGGAGATAACTTTCTTCACTGTCCACTATGCCACCAATCTTGGTGTCATCTGTAAACTTACTAACCATGCCCCCTCTATTCTCATCCAAATCATTAATATAAATGACAAATAACAGTGGACCCAGCACTGATCCCTGAGGCACACCACTGGTCACAGGCCTCCAGTTTGAAAAACAACTCTCTCCAACCCACCCTCTGGTTTCTGTCAAGAAGCCAATTTTGTTTCCATTTAGATCCCTCACCCTGGATCCCGTGAGATTTAACTTTCTGCAACAACCTACCATGCAGCACCTTGTCAAAGGCCTTACTAAAGTCCATGTGACAACAGCAACTGCACTGCCCTCATCTACTTTTTTGGTGACCCCTTCAAAAAACTCTATTAAATTTGTGAGATGTGACTTTCCACTCACAAAGCCATGCTGACTGTCCCTAATCAGTCCTTGTGTCTCTAAATGCCTGTAGATCCTGTCTCTCAAAATACCTTCCAACAATTTACCCACCACAGATGTGAGGCTCCCTGGCCTGTAGTTCCCAGGCTTTTCCCTGTAGCCCTTTTTAAACACTCTCCAATCTTCAGGCACCTCACCCATGATTATCGATGATTGAGATATCTCGGCGAGGGGACCCGCAATTTTCTCCTTAGCCTCCCACAAGAAGGGGTCATGAGAAGACCTTGGCGGGTAAGATTAAGGAGAATCCCAAGGCCTTCTATAAATACGTGAAAGGTAAAAGGATAAGAAGAGAAGGGATAGGACCTATAAAAGGTGAAGGGGGAAAGGTCTGTGTGGAACCAGAAGAAATGGCAGAGGTGCTTAATGAGTACTTTGCCTCAGTATTCACAGTGGAAGCTGATCTGGGAGATTTTGCTACGGATTTGCAGCAGATGGAAAAGATTGAGTATGTGAATATTAAGGAGGAGGATGTGTTGGAACTTTTAAATTCTATCAAGATAGATAAGTTGTCAGGACTGGATGGGATGTATCCCAGGTTACTGTGGGAGGCGAGGGAAGTGATTGCAGAGTCCCTGGCGATGATCTTTGCGTCGTCAATGGAGACGGGAGAGGTTCCGGAGGATTGGAGGATTGCGGATGTGGTTCCTATTTTCAAGAAAGGGAACAGGGATAGCCTGGGAAATTACCGACTGGTGAGTCTGACCTCAGTGGTTGGTAAGTTGACGGAGAGGATTCTGAGGGACAAGATTTATGAGCATTTAGAGAAGTTTAGAATGATCAGGAATAGTCAGCACGGCTTTGTCAAGGGCAGGTCGTGCCTTACGAGCCTAGTTGAGTTCTTTGAAAATGTGACTGAACACATTGACGAAGGAAGAGCGGTAGATGTGGTTTACATGGACTTCAGCAAGGCGTTTGATAAGATCCCCCATGCAAGACTTCTTGAGAAGGTGAGAGGGCATGGGATCCAAGGGGCTTTGGCCTTGTGGATCCAGAACTGGCTTGCCTGCAGAAGGCAGAGAGTGGTTGTGGATGGGTCTTTTTCTGAATGGAGGTCGGTCACCAGTGGAGTGCCCCAGGGATCTGTTCTCGGACCCTTCCTGTTTGTCATTTTCATAAATGACCTGGATGAGGAAGTGGAGGGATGGGTTAGTAAGTTCGCCGGTGATACGAAGGTTGGTGGTGTTGTGGATAGTCTGGAGGGATGTCAGAAGTTGCAGCGAGACATAGATAGGATGCAAGACTGGGCGGAGAAGTGGCAGATGGACTTCAACGCGGATAAATGTGTAGTGGTCCATTTTGGCAGGACCAATGGGATGAACGAGTACACTATCAAGGGCAGGAGTCTTAGCTGGGTTGAAGAGCAGAAGGATCTTGGGGTCCGGGTCCACAGGACTCTTAAATCGGCCTCGCAGGTGGAGGAGGTGGTCAAGAAGGCGTATGGTGTACTGGCCTTCATTAATCGAGGGATTGAGTTTAGGAATCGGGAGGTAATGCTGCAACTTTATAAGACCCTTGTCAGACCCCACTTGGAGTACTGTGCGCAGTTCTGGTCGCCTCACTATAGGAAGGATGTGGAAGCTATTGAGAGGGTGCAGAGGAGGTTTACAAGGATGTTGCCTGGATTGGGAGGCATGCCTTATGAAGATAGGTTGAGGGAGCTGGGACTCTTTTCCCTGGAGAGACGAAGGTTGCGAGGCGACCTGATAGAAGTTTATAAAATGTTGAGAGGAATAGATAGGGTGGATTCTCAGAGGCTATTTCCCCGGGTTGAAATGGTCGGTACGAGAGGACACAGGTTTAAGGTGCGGGGAAGCAAGTACAGAGGAGATGTTAGGGGTAAGTTTTTCACTCAGAGGGTGGTGAGTGAATGGAATCGGCTGCCGTCAGTGGTGGTGGAGGCGAACTCGCTGGGGTTTTTTAAAAGACTTCTGGATGAGTATATGGGATTTAGTGGGATTGGGGGTTATAGATAGGTCTATAGATTGGTAGGTGTTGATGTGATCGGCGCAACTCGTGGGCCGAAGGGCCTGTTTGTGCTGCAGTTTTTCTGTGTTCTATGTTCTAAATATTCATTTAAGGATCTCACCCATCTCTTCTGGATCCACACATAGATGACTTTTTTGATCCTTAAGAGGTTCTACTCTCTCCCTTGTTACTCTTTTGTCCTTTATGTATTTGTAGAAGCTCTTTGGATTCTCCTTTGCCTTATCTGTCAAAACAATCTCGTGTCCCCTTTTTGCCCTCCTGATTTCTCTCTTAACTCGACACCAAAGTTGGAGGAGTTGCAGACAGTGAGGATGGATGTTACAGTTTGCAGAGGGACATAGATAAGCTGCAGAGCTGGGCTGAGAGGTGGTAGATGGAGTTTAATACGGAAAAGTGTGAGGTGATTCACTTTGGTAAGAGTAACAGGAGTACAGAATATAGGGCGAATGGAAGGACTCTTAGTAGTGTTGACGAGCAGAGAGATCTCAGGGTACATGTGTATAGCTCCCTGAAAGTTGACACCCAGGTTGATAAGGTTGTTAAGAAGGCGTACGGTGTGTTAGCTTTTATTGGTAGAGGGATTGAATTTCAGAGCCGTGACGTCATGTTACAACTGTACAAAACTCTGGTGCGGCCGCACTTGGAATATTGCGTACAGTTCTGGTCGCCGCATTATAAGAAAGATGTGGAGGCATTGGAAAGGGTGCAGAGGAGGTTTACCAGGATGTTGCCTGGTATGGTGGGAAGGTCTTATGAGGAAAGGCTGAGGGACTTGAGGTTATTTTCATTGGAGAGAAGAAGGGAAAGAGGTGACCTGATTGAGGCATACAAGATGATCAGAGGATTGGATAGGGTGGACAGTGAGAGCCTTTTACCTCGGATGGTGATGGCTAACACAAGGGGACATAGCTTTAAATTAAGGGGTGGTAATTATAGGACGGATGTCAGAGGTAGGTTCTTTACTCAGAGGGTAGTAAGGGTGTGGAATGCCCTGCCTGCAGCAGTTGTGGACTCGCCAACTTTAAGGGCGTTCAGATGGTAAGTGGATAGGCATATGGATAACATTGGAATAGTTTAGGTTAGAGGGTCATTAGATTGGTTCCACTGGTCGGCGCAACATCGAGGGCCGAAGGGCCTGGACTGTGCTGGAATGTTCTATGTTCTATGTTCCCTGGTGCCAGGGTCCTGGTTGTGTCTGAGCGGATAGGAAACATATTAAACAGGGAAGGTAATCAAACAGATGTCATTGTACATATTGGTGAAAATGACATAGGTAGAAAGAGCAGGGGGACCCTGCAACGAGCAATTCGGGGATTTGGGTGCTAGGCTAAAAAGTAGGGCCTCTAGGGTAGCAATCTCTGGACTGCTCCCAGTGCTTAGTGCTAATGAGGCTAGGAACGGGAGATTGTACAATTGAACGCTTGGCTAAAGGACTGGTGCAGAAGGGAGGGTTTCAAATTCATGGATCACTGGGAAGTCTTCAACAGAGGATGGCACCTGTACGAGAAGGACGGGTTACACCTGAACTGGAAGGGCACCAACGTTCTGGCTGGGAATTTTGCTACAGTGTTCTATGTTCAACATTTGCTAGTGTGTTCTACGCGCAACATCGAGGGCCAGAGGGCCTGTTTGTGCTGTAGTGTTCAATGTTCTGTGTTTCGGGAGGGGTTAAACTAATGTGGCAGGGGGATGGGGATCAAAACAGTAGGTCATTAAGCACAGAGGCTGGAGATGAGCTTGGGGCCAGGACAAGGCTAGTGAAGAAGAAGAGCATTCTGGAGGAGGATGACCTGAGGGGGCCTGGAGGTCTTAGGGTGAAGTCGGGGAGAGGTATAACATGGATATGAGAGGGAGGTTTTTCACACAGAGGGTAGTGGGGGTATGGAATGCTCTGCCAAGCAAGGTGGTGGAGGCAGGCACGCTGGAGTTGTTTAAGAGTTACTTAGACAGGCACATGAGTGGATTGGAGATGGGAGGATATAGGAGATTGTTTTAAATAAGGTTCATTAGCATTGGGGCATCCCTGGTAATGTAAAAGGATGTATAACATAGAACATAGAACATAGAACATTACAGCGCAGAACAGGACCTTCGGCCCACGATGTTGCGCCGACCAGTTACAAAAACAATGACCCACTAACCTAAACCAATCCCTTTTCGTCCATAAACCTATCCACGGATCTCTTAAACGCCCCCAAACTAGGCACATTTACAACTGCAGCAGGCAGGGCATTCCAATCCCTCACCACCCTCTGGGTAAAGAACCTACCCCTGACATCCGTCCTATAACTACCACCCCTTAATTTAAAGCCATGCCCCCTCGTGCTAGCTTTCTCCATCCGAGGAAAAAGGCTATCACTATCCACCCTATCTAAACCTCTAATCATCTTATATGTTTCAATAAGGTCCCCTCTTAGCCGCCTTCTTTCTAGCGAAAACAACCCCAAATCCCTCAGTCTCTCCTCATAGGACCTCCCCTCCATACCAGGCAACATCCTGGTAAACCTCCTCTGCACCCTCTCCAAAGCCTCCACATCCTTCCTGTAATGTGGGGACCAGAACTGCACACAATACTCCAAGTGCGGCCGCACCAGAGTTGTGTACAGTTGCAACATGACGCTGCGACTCCTAAATTCAATCCCCCTACCAATAAACGCCAAGACACCGTATGCCTTCTTAACAACCTTATCTACTTGACTCCCAACTTTCAGGGATCTATGTACACATACACCTAGATCCCTCTGCTCATCCACACTATTCAGAGTCCTCCCGTTAGCCCTATACTCGACACATCTGTTATTCCTACCAAAGTGAATTACCTCACACTTCTCCGCATTAAACTCCATCCGCCACCTCTCGGCCCAGCTCTGCAACCTGTCTAAGTCTTCCTGCAAACTATGACACCCTTCCTCACTATCTACCACACCTCCGACTTTGGTGTCATCAGCAAATTTACTAATCCACCCAACTATACCCTCATCCAGAACATTAATAAAAATTACAAACAGCAGTGGCCCCAAAACAGATCCCTGAGGCACACCACTCGTAACCGAACTCCATGATGAATATTTACCATCAACCACTACCCTCTGTCTCCTATCAGCTAGCCAATTCCTGATCCAATTTCCTAGATCACCCCCAATCCCATACATCTGCATTTTCTGCAGAAGCCTACCATGGTGAACCTTATCAAACGCCTTACTAAAGTCCATATATACCACGTCAACTGCCTTACCCCCATCCACCTCTTTGGTCACTTTCTCAAAAAACTCAATAAGGTTAGTAAGGCACGACCTACCCGCTACAAAACCATGCTGACTATCTCCAATTAATTCATTACTCTCCAAATAACTATAAATCCTATCCCTAATAATTTTTTCTAAAACCTTGCCCACAACAGAAGTGAGACTCACCGGTCTATAATTCCCGGGGAAGTCTCTGTTCCCCTTCTTAAACAATGGGACAACATTCGCTAACCTCCAATCTTCCGGTACTATACCAGAGGCCAACGACGACCTGAAGATCAGAGCCAGAGGCTCTGCAATCACTTCTCTTGCCTCCCAGAGAATCCTGGGGTAAATCCCATCCGGACCAGGGGACTTATCTATTTTCAAACCCTCCAGAATATCCAGCACATCCTCCTTATCAACTGCAATACTGTCTATTCTACTCCCCTGCAACCCTGTGTCCTCCTCAGCTATATTCTTGTCCCCCTGCGTGAACACCGAAGAGAAATATTGGTTCAATGCCTCACCAATCTCTTCCGGTTCCACACACAACTTCCCTCTACTGTCTATAACTGGCCCTAATCTTGCCCTAACCAACCTTCTGTTCTTGACATACCTATAGAACGCCTTAGGATTCTCCTTAATCCTATCAGCCAAAGTCTTCTCATGTCCTCTTTTAGCCCTTCTCGGCTCACTCTTCAACTCCCTCCTAGCCAATCTAAAGCTTTCTAATGCACTACCTGAGCCCTCACGTCTCATCCGAACATAAGCCTCCTTTTTCCTCTTAGAACATAGAACATAGAACATAGAACATTACAGCGCGGAACAGGCCCTTCGGCCCACGATGTTGCGCCGACCAGTCTTATTTCTAAAAAAAAAACATTGACCCACTAATCTAAACCAATCCCTTTTCGTCCATAAACCTATCCACCAATCTCTTAAACGCCCCCAAACTAGGCGCATTTACAACTGCAGCAGGCAGGGCATTCCAGTCCCTCACCACCCTCTGGGTAAAGAACCTGCCCCTGACATCCGTCCTATAACTACCCCCCCTTAATTTAAAGCCATGCCCCCTCGTGCTAGCTTTCTCCATCCGAGGAAACAGGCTATCACCATCCACCCTATCTAAACCTCTAATCATCTTATATGTTTCTATAAGATCCCCTCTTAGCCGCCTTCTTTCCAGTGAAAACAACCCCAAATCCCTCAGTCTCTCCTCATAGGACCTCCCCTGCATACCAGGCAACATCCTGGTAAACCTCCTCTGCACCCTCTCCAAAGCCTCCACATCCTTCCTGTAATGTGGGGACCAGAACTGCACACAGTACTCCAAGTGCAGCCGCACCAGAGTTGTGTACAGTTGCAACATGACGCTGCGACTCCTAAATTCAATCCCCCTACCAATAAACGCCAAGACACCGTACGCCTTCTTAACAACCTTATCTACTTGATTCCCAACTTTCAGGGATCTATGGACACATACACCTAGATCCCTCTGCTCCTCCACTCTATTCAAAGTCCTCCCGTTAGCCCTATACTCAACACATCTGTTATTCCTACCGAAATGGATTACCTCACACTTCTCCGCATTAAACTCCATCCGCCACCTCGCGGCCCAGCTCTGCAACCTATCCAAGTCACCCTGCAAACTATGACACCCTTCCTCACAATCTACCACACCTCCGACTTTGGTGTCATCAGCAAACTTACTAATCCACCCAACTATACCCTCATCCAGATCATTAATAAAGATTACAAACAGCAGTGGCCCCAAAACAGATCCCTGAGGCACACCACTCGTAACCGAACTCCATGATGAATAATTACCATCAACCACCACCCTCTGTCTCCTATCTGCTAACCAATTCCTGATCCAAGTACCTAAATTACCACCAATCCCATACATCTGCATTTTCTGCAGAAGCATACCATGATGAACCTTATCAAACGCCTTACTAAAATCCATATATACCACATCTACTGCCTTACCCCTATCCACCTCTTTGGTCACCTTCTCAAAGAACTCAATAAGGTTAGTAAGGCACGACCTTCCCGCTACAAAACCATGCTGACTATCTCTAATCAATTCATTACTCTCCAAATAACTATAAATCCTATCCCTAATAATTCTTTCTAAAACCTTACCCACTACAGAAGTAAGACTCACTGGTCTGTAATTCCCAGGGAAGTCTCTGCTCCCCTTCTTAAACAATGGGACAACATTCGCTGTCCTCCAATCTTCCGGTACTATACCAGAGACCAACGACGACCTGAAGATCAGAGCCAGTGGCTCTGCAATCACCTCTCTTGACTCCCATAGAATCCTAGGGTAAATCCCGTCTGGACCAGGGGACTTATCTATTTTCAACCCATCTAGAATATCCAACACATCCTCTGTATCAACTACAATACTTTCTATTTTACACCCCTTCACCCCAGTGACCTCCTCAGCTACATTCATATCATCCTGCGTGAACACCGAAGAGAAATAATGGTTCAATGCCTCTCCAATCTCTTCCGGTTCCACACACAACTTCCCCCTACTGTCTGTAACTGGCCCTAATCTTGCCCTAACCAACCTTCTGTTCTTGACATACCTATAGAACGCCTTAGGATTCTCCTTAATCCTATCAGCCAAAGTCATCTCATGCCCTCTTCTAGCCCTTCTTAACTCCCTCTTCAACTCCCTCCTAGCCAATCTAAAGCTTTCTACTGCACTACCCGAGCCCTCAAGCCTCATCCGAACATAAGCCTCCTTCTTCTTCCTAACCAACAAATCAACTTTTTTTGTGCACCACGGTTCCCTAGCCCTACCATTTCCTCCTTGCCTGACAGGGACATACCTATCACAGACCCACAGTAGCTGCTCCTTGAAAAACCTCCACATTTCAGACGTTCCTAGTCCCTGTAATCTCCTAGTCCAATCAATGCTTCCTAATTCTCTCCTAATGGCCTCATAATTACCTTTCCCCCAGCTAAAACTACTGACCCGAGGTTCATGCCTATCCCTTTCCATCACTAAGGTGAACGTAACCGAATTGTGGTCACTATCACCAAAAAGCACACCAACTTCCAAGTCTAGCACCTGGTCTGGTTCATTTCCCAGCACCAAGTCCAATATAGCCTCACCTCTAGTTGGCCTATCTACATATTGAGTCAAAAAACCTTCCTGCACACTTTGAACAAAAACTGACCCCTCTAACGAGCTAGAGCTATAGCAATTCCAATCAATGTTAGTAAAGTTAAAATCCCCCATAACAATTACCCTATTACTTTCACTCCTAACCAGGATCGTCTCTGCAATCCTTTCCTCAACCTCTCTAGAACTTTTTGGAGGTCTATAAAAGACTCCCAACAGGGTGACCTCTCCTCTCCTATTTCTAATTTCTGCCCATACTACCTCAACAGACAAGTCCTCATTAAACTTCCTCTCCGACACTGTGATATAGTCCTTGACCAATAATGCTACTCCACCCCCCCTTCTACCTCCTTCTCTACTCCGACTAAAGCATTTGTACCCCGGCACCTGCAACATCCATTCCTGACCCTGCTCTATCCACGTCTCTGAAATGGCCACAACATCAAAGTCCCAGGTACTGGTCCACGCTGCAAGTTCATCCACTTTATTGCGAATACTCCTCGCGTTAAAGTATATACATTTCAAACCTCGCTCCGCCCCACCCCCACAATGCCGTGCAATGCCGTCCCCTTCTATGCCCCCCTCACTTTCACCCCCTCTACTCAGGATCCCACCCCCCCTCTGAATCAGTTTAAACCACTCCGCATAACCTTCACAAATTTACCCCCCAGGATATTTGTTCCCCTCTGGTTCAGATGTAGACCATCACTCTTATAGAGATCCCATCTTCCCCAGAATGAGCCCCAATTGCTCAAGTAATTAAACCCCTCCCTCCTGCACCATCCCCTCAGCCACAAGTTCAAACTTTCCCTCTCCCTATTCCTCTCTAAACTATCCCGTGGCACAGGCAAGAGTCCAGAGATAACCACTCTGTTTGACTTGGCCTTTAGTTTCCATCCCAACTCCATGAAACTCTGCTTAATATCCCCTTCCCTTAGCCTCCCTATGTCATGTGTCCCCACATGAATTATAACTTGGGGTTGATCACCCTCTCCCCTAAGAGTCTTGAATATCCTCTCTGACACATCCCGGACCCCAGCCCCTGGTAAGCAACACACCAGCCCTGAATCCCTACCCTTACTACCAACTCTCCTATCCGTCCCCTTAACTGTAGAGTCCCCAATCACGAGGCCCAATCTCTTACATCCCCTAACCACCTGAGCTTTTACAATAGGCTCACCCCCAGAGACCTGCTCCCTTTGGCTATCCCCAGTTGATTCCTCCTCAACTGTAGCCTCCAGGACCGAAAACCTATTTTGGAGGGGAACAGCCCCAGGGGATTCTCCTCTTAACCAACGAAAAAACTTTTTTGGTGCACCACAGTTCCCTAGCCCTACCAATTCCTCCTTGCCTGACAGGGACATACCTATCACAGACTCGCAGTAGCTGCTCCTTGAAAAAACTCCACATTTCAGACGTTCCCAGTCCCTGTAATCTCCTAGTCCAACCTATGCTTCCTAATTCTCTCCTAATAGCCTCATAATTACCCTTCCCCCAGCTAAAACCACTAGCCACATGTGGAATCATACTAATGCTCTTTTAATTCACAGGTTTTAAGTCGGTCCGCCTTGTTGTCCAACGAGGGGCATACACGCGATGGGTCGTACTAGGGCTGCTCTTGGGTGTTCGAGAATAGCCTAGTGTTTCATGTCGTTAGTGTGTGCTTAAACTGGACCAGATGCTGGGCAACACAACAGCTCAGTGACTATCACTGTTTGCTGTGCAGACACATGGATTTGGGCCAGTGTCTGTGGGAGTTTGCGCATTCTCCCCGTGCTTGCGTGGGTTTTCTCCGAGAGCTCCGGTTTCCTCCCACACCCCAAAGATGTGCTGCTAGGCTGATTGGAGGTAATAAATTGTCCCTAAATTAGTTTCCCTCAATGTGGAATGCCATAAACATAGACAAGGGTCATGGGTGGAGGGGGGACTGGTAATGTTAAAATGGCGACGCGGGCTCGTTGGGCCGAAGGGCCTGTTTCCCGGGCTGTTTTTGTTCTTTGTTCTTTGCTTCAATGCAAGGATTATAACGGGCAAGGCAGATGAACTTAGAGCCTTAATGCTTGTGTGGAACTTGGATGTGGTTGCAGTGATGGAGACGTGGTTAAAAGGACTGGCAGCTGAGTATTCTGGGGTATATGTTTTAGGTGAGACAGAGGAGGGGCTAAAAGAGGTGGGGGGAGTAGCAATACTGGTTAGGGAGCATATTACAGTCGTACAGAGAGTGGGCAATTTAGAAGAGTCATGTAACGAGTCACTGTGGTTGGAGCTCAGAAACAGGAAGGGCGTAATCACTATGCTGGGGGTATACTAGAGGCCTCCCAACAGCCCACGGGAAGTTGAGGAATGGATATGTAAGGAGATTTTGGATAGGTGCAGAAAAAATAGGGTTGTTGTCGTGGGAGACTACAATTTCCCTTTGTATAGACTGGAAATCGCTGAGGGCTGGGGGTCTGGACGGGGAGGCATTTATAAAATGCGTACAGGTATGTTCTTTGGAACAATAACTGTTGTCCTACAGGTAAGGTGCTGAATTGGGGAAAGGCTAACTATAGCCGGATTAGGCAGGAATTGGTGGCCGTTGATTGGGAGAGGCTGTTTGACAGTAAATCCACATCTGGCTTGTGGGAGTATTTTAAGGAACAGTTGATGGGGCTGCAGGACAGGCATGTGCCTGTAAAAAGGAAAGATAGGAGAGGTAGGATTCGGGAGCGTGGATAACCAGGGAAATTGAGGATCTGACCAAAAAGAAAAGAGGTGTATGTTAGGTCCAGGCAACTAAAAACAGACAGGGCCTGATGGCATCTCTCCTAGACTGCTCAGGGAGACAAGAGATGAAATTGCTGGGCCTCTGATAGAAATCATTGTCTCTTCACTGGACACAGGTGAGGTCCCTGAGGATTGGAGGATAGCGAATGTGGTCCCGTTATTTAAGAGATAACCCGGGTAATTCTAGGCCGGTGAGCTTGACGTCCGTGGTAGGGAAGTTGTTGGAGAGGATTCTTAGAGATAGGATGTATGCACGTTTAGAACGGAATAATCTCATTAGCGATATACAGCATGGTTTTGTAAGAGGGAGGTCTTGCCACACAAATTTGGTGGAGTTTTTTGAGGAGGTGACATAAACGGTTGACGAGGGAAGAGCCTTGGATGTTGTCTATATGGATTTCAGTAAGGCGTTTGACAAAGTCCCTCATGGCAGGTTGGTGCAAAAGGTTAAAGGGATAAAAAGAGAGCTAGCTAGATGGGTAGAGAACTGGCTTGGCCACAGGAGACAGAGGGTATCAGTGGAAGGGTCTTTATCCAGCTGGAGGTCTGTGACCAGTGGTGTTCCGCAGGGCTCTGTATTGGGACCTCTGCTATTTGTGATATATATAAATGATTTGGAAGAAGGTGTAACTGGTGTGATCAGTAAGTTTGCGGATGACACGAAGATGGCTGGACTTGCGGATAGCGATGAACATTGTCAATGGCAGAACCATCAGGAGTATAGACACACAGAGGGACCTGGGTGTACAAGTCCACAGACCCCGAAAGGTGGAGAAGGTGGTGAAGAAGGCATATGGCATGCTTGCCTTTATTGGACAGGGTATAGAGTATAAAAGCTGGAGTCTGATGTTACAGCTGTATAGAACGTTGGTTAGGCCACATTTGGAACACTGCGTCCAGTTCTGGTCGCCGCACTATCAGAAGGACGTGGAGGCTTTGGAGAGAATACAGAGAAGGTTTACCAGGATGTTGCCTGGTATGGAGGGTCTTAGCTATGAGGAGAGATTGGGTAAACTGGGGGTGTTCTCCCTGGAAAGACGGAGAATGAGGGGAGACCTAATAGAGGTGTATAAAATGATGAGGGGTATGGATAGGATGAACAGTGGGAAGCTTTTTCCCAGGTGGGAGGTGATGGTCACGAGGGGTCACAGGTTCAAGGTGAGGGGGGTGAGGTTTAACACAGATATCAGAGGGATGTATTTTACACAGAGGGGGGTGGGGGCCTGGAATGCACTGCCAAGCAGGGTGGTGGAGGCGGACACGCTGGGATGGTTTAAGACTTATCCGGATAGTCACATGAACAGACTGGGAATGGAGGGATACAAACGAATGGTCTAATTGGACCAATGAGCAGTGCAGGCTTGGAGGGCCGAAGGGCCTGTTTCCTGTGCTGTACTGTTCTTTGTTCTAAGGTTCTATAAAGCTGCAATCACTTGCCAAGTTTTAAACTCAATGCCCCTTGTAAAGGCTGCCAGCTCCCTGCCATATCAGTTTAAACCCTCCCCTAAACACTCCAGCATGTACCTCCCCAAGTATATCCGTTCCAATGGGATCCTTCAGCACTGTTCAGTATCAACTATCTCTAACAGATCCTTTCTGTCACTCACCAGATCCAAAGACACCTCCGATTGTAGCCTCTGTTGCGTTGATGTAGCCCAGACTGTGACACACAACATGTGCATCCACAATGTCCCAGTTATCATCACACACCGTGCCCCACTCGCCATTGTAATAGATTTCCACACGCCCCTCGCTGGGTAATCGACCCCCAGACAATCGCAGCTCTCCGTACTCCACACCTGATAACACAGAGGCAACTGGTCAACTGGGGGAACCATCACACAGAGATCCGGAATATCAGACCCTCCTCCCTGGAACTGGATAATCCGGAATATCAGACCCTCCTCCCTGGAACTGGATAATCCGGAATATCGGACTCTCCTCCCTGGAACTGGATAATCCGGAATATCGGACTCTCCTCCCTGTAACTGGATAATCCGGAATATCGGACTCTCCTCCCTGTGACTGGATAATCCGGAATATCGGACTCTCCTCCCTGTGACTGGATAATCTGGAATATCAGACTCTCCTCCCTGTGACTGGATAATCTGGAATATCAGACTCTCCTCCCTGTAACTGGATAATCCGGAATATCAGACCCTCCTCCCTGGAACTGGATAATCCGGAATATCGGACCCTCCTCCCTGTGACTGGATAATCTGGAATATCAGACTCTCCTCCCTGTGACTGGATAATCCGGAATATCGGACTCTCCTCCCTGGAACTGGATAATCCGGAATATCAGACCCTCCTCCCTGGAACTGGATAATCCGGAATATCGGACTCTCCTCCCTGTGACTGGATAATCCGGAATATCGGACTCTCCTCCCTGGAACTGGATAATCCGGAATATCAGACCCTCCTCCCTGGAACTGGATAATCCGGAATATCGGACCCTCCTCCCTGTGACTGGATAATCTGGAATATCAGACTCTCCTCCCTGTGACTGGATAATCCGGAATATCGGACTCTCCTCCCTGGAACTGGATAATCCGGAATATCAGACCCTCCTCCCTGGAACTGGATAATCCGGAATATCGGACTCTCCTCCCTGTGACTGGATAATCCGGAATATCGGACTCTCCTCCCTGGAACTGGATAATCCGGAATATCAGACCCTCCTCCCTGGAACTGGATAATCCGGAATATCGGACTCTCCTCCCTGGAACTGGATAATCCGGAATATCAGACCCTCCTCCCTGGAACTGGATAATCCGGAATATCGGACCCTCCTCCCTGGAACTGGATAATACTGGGAACGTTTTGATTTGATTTATTATTGTCACATGTATTAACAGAGATAGAAAAGGATTGTTTCTTATCCGCTGTACAGATCAAACATACCGTTCAGACACAGAAACCCCACAGTACAGAAAGAGGCCCTTCAGCCCATCGAGTCTGCACTGACCACAATCCCACCCAGACCCTACCCCCAAACTGTATATATTTTACCCACTAATCCTCTCTAACCTACACATCTACAGTCAATTTTACCACGGCCAATCAACCCAACCCGCACATCTTTGGACTGTGGGAGGAAACCGGAGCACCCGGAGAAAACCCACACAGACACGAGGAGAATGTGCAAACTCCACACAGTGACCCGAGCCGGGAATTGAACCCAGGACCCTGTGAAGCAGCTGTGCTAACCACTGTGCTACCGTGCCGCACCCCCCGCCCCCCCCTTCCCCGCCCCCCTGCCCCCCTGCCCCACCCCCACCCCACCCCCCTGCCCCCCCACCCCGCCCCCCCACCCCCCCGCCCCCCTGCCCACCCCCACCCTGCCCCCTCACCCCCCTGCCCACCCCCACCCTGCCCCCTCGCCCCCCCTCCCCACCCCACCGCCTCGCCTCCCGCCCCCCCGCCCCCCCACCCCGCCCCCTCGCCCCCCCACCCCCCTGCCCACCCCCACTCTGCCCCCCTGCCCACCCCCACCCTGCCCCCCTCGCCCCCCCACCCCGCCCCCCCGTCCCCCCCACCCCCCTGCCCACCCCCACCCCGCCCCCCCACCCAGCCCCCTCGCAACCCCACCCCGCCCCCTCGCCCCCCCTCCCCGCCCCTCGCCCCCCCCTCCCCGCCCCCTCGCCCCCCTCCCCGCCCCCTCACCCCCCCTCCCCGCCCCCCCTCCCAGCCCCCTCGCCCCCCACCCCCCCCCACCCTGCCCCGCCCCCCACCATTCTTAGAGAAGGAAGTGAGAGAGTGCAAAGTGTAGTGTTACAGTCATAGCTCAGGTGCAGAGAAAGATCAACTCCATGGAACAGAGATCCAGCTATAAAGAAAAGTAGGATGCAGTATGAGAGGAAACTAGATCAGAATATAAAAACAGATAGGGTGAAAACTGCCAATGTTGTTCCTTTATGGAGTCATAGAGTCACGCAGGTTTACAGCAGGGAAACAGGCCCTTCGGCCCAACTTGTCCATGCTGCCCTTTTTTTAAAACCCCTTAAGCTAATCCCAATTGCCCACATTTGCCCCATATCCCTCTATACCCATCGTACCCATGTAACTGTCTAAATGCTTTTTAAAAGATAAAATTGTACCCGCCTCTACTACTGCCTCTGGCAGCTCGTTCACCACCCTCTGTGTGAAAAAACTACCCCTCTGGACACTTCTGTATCTCTCCCCTCTCACCTTAAACCTGTGCCCTCTAGTTTTAGACTCCCCTACCTCTGGGAAAAGATATTGACTATCTCGCTGACCTGTGCCACTCATTATTTTATAGACCTCTATAAGGTCACCCCTCAGCCTCCTACACTCCAGAGAAAAAAGTCCCAGTCTACATAAGGACATAAGAAATAGGAGCAGGAGTTGGCCATCTAGCCCTTCGAGCCTGCCCCGCCATTCAATAACATCATGGCTGATCTGAAGTGGATCAGTTCCACTTTCCCGCTTTCTCCCCATAACCCTTAATCCCCTTGTCGGTCAAAAACCTATCTACCCGTGACTTAAATATATTTAGCGGGGCAGCCTCCACCACTTCAACGGGCAGAGAATTCCAGAGATTCACCACCCTTTGAGTGAAGAAGTTCCTCCTCAACTCTGATCTAAACTGCACCCCCCCCCTTTATCTTGAGGCTGTGCCCTCTAATCCTGCTGTCCTTTCTAAGCGGGAAGAGTCTATCCAGCCTCTCCTTATAACTCAATCCATCAAGTCCCGGTAACATCCTAGTAAATCTTTTCTGCACTCTTTCTAGTTTAATAATATCCTTTCTATAATAGGGTGACCAGAATTGTACACAGTATTCCAAGTGTGGCCTTACCAATGTCTTGTACAACTTCAACAAGACGTCCCAACTCCTGTATTCAATGTTCTGACCAATGAAACCAAGCATGCCGAATGCCTTCTTCACCACTCTGTCCACCTGTGACTCCACTTTCAAGGAGCTATGAACCTGTACCCCGAGATCTCTTTGTTCTGTAACTCTCCCCAACACCCTACCATTAACTGAGTAAGTCCTGCCCTGGTTCAATCTACCAAAATACATCACCTCACATTTATCTAAATTAAACTCCATCTGCCATTCGTCAGCCCACTGGCCCAATTGATCAAGATCCTGTTGCAATTGGAGATAACTTTCTTCACTGTCCACTATGCCAGCAATCTTGGTGTCATCTGTAAACTTACTAACCATGCCCCCTATATTCTCATCCAAATCATTAATATAAATGACAAATAACAGTGGACCCAGCACCTCATTGTTCCTGTGGAGCTGAGTCGAGAGGCAGCGATTTTTGGGCGTGCGAGGAGGCAAAAATAAGGTATATTTTTCTGTTTATTCCGTTTAACTTTTTATTTTTAGTGTTAAGTCGCGAGTTTCGGCGGTTTTTTTTTAAATTAGTTAGAAAGCGGAAGTCGTCACTAGGACGCTTACCGGTAGTTGTAGTTTTTTTTTTCGTGCCCCTAACCCTATAAATTAGTGCAGAGAGGATTCCCGATTCTCTACACTGGTAGAGAATCCCACCCTTCCACCTCCTCTAACCTAATTATAAGTGTGAGGGAAGTTTTTTTTTATATTTTTATTTTTCTGCTGGTAATTGATTCAGGGATGGCAGTTCAGGCTGTAAGCTGCATCTCCTGTGGGATGTATGTAGTGAGGGACTCCAGCAGTGTTTCAGGTGATTTTACTTGTAGGAAGTGTGATAGATTGCAGTTTCTGGAGGAGCGTGTAAAGGAGCTGGAGGTGGAATTAGAGGAGCTCCGCATAATTCGGGAAGTGGAGGAGGACATAGATAGGAGTTATAAGGAGATAGTCACTCCTAGAAATAAGTCTTGGGTCACTGCCAGGAAGAGGGGCAAAAAGCAGTTGGGGGGACAATCCCCTGGGGCTGTTCCCCTCCAAAATAGGTTCTCGGTCCTGGAGGCTACAGTTGAGGAGGAATCAACTGGGGATAGCCAAAGGGAGCAGGTCTCTGGGGGTGAGCCTATTGGCAAGCCTCAGGTGGTTAGGGGTAAGAGATTGGGCCTCGTGATTGGGGACTCCACAGTTATGGCGACGGATAGGAGAGTCGGAGGTAAGGGTAGGGACTCTGGGCTGGTGTGTTGCCTACCAGGGGCTGGGGTCCAGGATGTATCGGACAGGGTATTCAGGACTCTTAGGGGAGAGGGAGATCAACCCCAAGTTATAGTTCATGTGGGGACACATGACATAGGGAGATTAAGGGAAGGGGATATTAAGCAGAGTTTCATGGAGTTGGGGTGGAAACTAAAGGCAAAGTCAGAAAGAGTAGTTATATCTGGACTCTTGCCTGTGCCACGGGATAGTTTAGAGAGGAATAGGGAGAGGGAAAGTTTGAACTCGTGGCTGAGGGGATGGTGCAGGAGGGAGGGGTTCAGGTACTTGAGCAATTGGGGCTCATTCTGGGGAAGGTGGGACCTCTATAAGAGGGATGGTCTACACCTGAACCAGAGGGGAATCAATATCCTGGGGGGTAAATTTGCAAAAGCGATGCAGGAAGGTTTAAACTGATTCGGAGGGGGGGAGGGATAGTGAGGAAAGGGGGTGAAAGTGAGGGGGGCATAGTTGGGGAATGCAAGGCACGGCATAGTGGGGGTGGGGCGGAGCAGGGTTTGAAATGCGTGTACTTTAATGCGAGGAGTATTCGCAATAAAGTGGATGAACTTGCAGCGTGGATCAGTACCTGGGACTTTGATGTTGTGGCCATTTCTGAGACATGGATAGAGCAGGGTCAGGAATGGATGTTGCAGGTTCCGGGGTACAAATGCTTTAGTCGGAGTAGAGAAGAAGGTAGAAGGGGGGGTGGGGTAGCATTGCTAGTCAAGGACTGTATCACAGTGTCGGAGAGAAAGTTTGATGAGGACTTGTCAGTTGAGGTAGTATGGGCGGAGATTAGAAATAGGAGAGGAGAGGTCACCCTGTTGGGAGTCTTTTATAGACCTCCTAAAAGTTCTAGAGAGGTTGAGGAAAGGATTGCGGAGACAATCCTGGTTAGGAGTGAAAGTAATAGGGTAATTGTTATGGGGGACTTTAACTTTACGAATATTGATTGGAGTTGCTATAGTTCTAGCTCGCTAGAGGGGTCAGTGTTTGTACAAAGCGTGCAGGAAGGTTTTTTGTCTCAGTATGTAGACAGGCCAACTAGAGGTGAGGCTATATTGGATTTGGTGCTGGGAAATGAGCCAGACCAGGTTCTAGACTTGGAAGTTGGTGTGCATTTTGGTGATAGTGACCACAATTCGGTTACGTTCACCTTAGTGATGGGAAGAGATAGGCATGAACCTCGGGTCAGCAATTTTAGCTGGGGTAAGGGCGATTATGAGGCTATCAGGAGTGAATTAGGAAGCATGGATTGGATTAGGGGATTACAGGGACTGGGAACGTCTGAAATGTGGAGTTTTTTCAAGGAGCAGCTACTGCGAGTCCTTGATAGGTATGTCCCTGTCAGGCATGGTGGATTTGGTAGATCTAGGGAACCGTGGTGCACTAAAAGAGTTGAGTCGATGGTTAAAAAGAAAAAGGAGGCTTATGTTCGGATGAGATTGGAGGGCTCAGATAGTGCACTAGAAAGCTTTAGATTGGCTAGGAGGGAGTTGAAGAGTGAGTTGAGAAGGGCTAAAAGAGGACATGAGAAGACTTTGGCTGATAGGATTAAGGAGAATCCTAAGGCGTTCTATAGGTATGTCAAGAACAGAAGGTTGGTCAGGGCAAGATTAGGGCCAGTTACAGACAGCAGGGGGAAGTTGTGTGTGGAACCGGAGGAGATTGGAGAAGTATTGAACCAATATTTCTCTTCGGTGTTCACGCAGGGGGACATGAATATAGCTGAGGAGGACATTGGGTTGCAGGGGTGTAAAATAGACAGTATTACGGTTGATAAAGAGGATGTGCTGGAAATTCTTGAGGGGCTGAAAATAGATAAGTCCCCTGGTCCGGATGGGATCTACCCTAGGATTCTCTGGGAGGCTAGAGAGGTGATTGCAGAGCCTCTGGCTCAGATCTTCAGGTCGTCATTGGTCTCTGGTGTAGTCCCGGAGGATTGGAGGATAGCGAATGTTGTCCCATTGTTTAAGAAGGGGAACAGAGACTTTGCCGGGAATTATAGACCGGTGAGTCTTACTTCTGTTGTGGGCAAGGTTTTAGAAAAAATTATTAGGGATAGGATTTATAGTTATTTGGAGTGTAATGAATTGATTAGAAATAGTCAGCATGGTTTTGTAGCGGGTAGGTCGTGCCTGACTAACCTTATTGAGTTTTTTGAGAAGGTGACCAAAGAGGTGGATGGGGGTAAGGCAGTTGACGTGGTATACATGGATTTTAGTAAGGCGTTCGATAAGGTTCACCATGGTAGGCTTCTGCAGAAAATGCAGATGTATGGGATTGGGGGTAATCTAGGAAGTTGGATCAGGAATTGGCTATCAGATAGGAGACAGAGGGTGGTGGTGGATGGTAAATATTCATCATGGAGTGCAGTTACGAGTGGTGTGCCTCAGGGATCTGTTTTGGGGCCACTGTTGTTTGTAATTTTTATTAATGATCTGGATGAGGGTATAGTTGGGTGGATTAGTAAATTTGCTGATGACACCAAAGTTGGAGGTGTGGTAGATTGTGAGGAAGGGTGTCATAGTCTGCAGGGAGACTTAGATAGGTTGCAGAGCTGGGCCGAGAGGTGGCGGATGGAGTTTAATGCGGAGAAGTGTGAGGTAATTCACTTTGGTAGGAGCAACAGATGTGTCGAGTATAGGGCTAACGGGAGGACTTTGAATAGTGTGGATGAACAGAGGGATCTAGGTGTATGTGTACATAGATCCCTGAAAGTTGGGAATCAAGTAGATAAGGTTGTCAAGAAGGCGTACGGTGTCTTGGCGTTTATTGGTAGGGGGATTGAATTTAGGAGTCGCAGTGTAATGTTGCAACTGTACACTACTCTGGTGCAGCTGCACTTGGAGTACTGTGTGCAGTTCTGGTCCCCGCATTACAAGAAGGATGTGGAGGCTTTGGAGAGGGTGCAGAGGAGGTTTACTAGGATGTTGCCTGGTATGGTGGGGAGATCCTATGAGGAGAGACTGAGGGATTTAGGGTTGTTTTCGTTGGAAAGAAGGCGGCTAAGAGGGGATCTTATTGAAACATATAAGATGATTAGAGGTTTAGATAGGGTGGATAGTGATAGCCTTTTTCCTCGGATGGAGAAAGCTAGCACGAGGGGGCATGGCTTTAAATTAAGGGGGGGTAGCTACAGGACGGATGTCAGGGGTAGGTTCTTTACCCAGCGGGTGGTGAGGGATTGGAATGCCCTGCCTGCTGCAGTTGTAAATGCGTCTAGTTTGGGGGCGTTTAAGAGATCTCTGGATAGGTTTATGGACGAAAAGGGATTGGTATAGGCTAGTGGGTCATTGTTTTTGTAACTGGTCGGCGCAACATCGTGGGCCGAAGGGCCTGTTCTGCGCTGTAATGTTCTATGTTCTATGTTCTATGTTCTATGATCCCTGAGGTACACCATAAGAACATAAGAAATAGGAGCAGGAGTAGGCCATCTAGCCCCTCGAGCCTGCCCCGCCATTCAATAAGATCATGGCTGATCTGTCGCTGCTCAGTTCCACTTTCCCGCCCTCTCCCCATAACCCCGCCCCCCCTTTATCTTGAGGCTGTGCCCTCTAGTCCTAACTGGAGGCCGCTGGTCACAGGCCTCCAGTTTGAAAAACAACTGTCTACAACTTGTATCCATTTAGATCCCTCACCCTGGGTCCCGTGAGATTTAACTTCAAGCAACAACCTACCATGCGGTACCTTGTCAAAGGCCTTGCTAAAGTCCATGCAGACAACAGCAACTGCACTGCCCTCATCTCCTTTCTTGGTTACCCCTTCAAAAAACTCAATCAAATTTGTGAGAGATGATTTTCCACTCACAGTCTCCCACCTGTGGCCAGTGATGATGCAATATCTGAGCCAGTGCTCCCACAATTTCTTCTCTATCTCACACAGTGTTTATTAATATACCTGGTCAGAGCCAGGAGATTTATCCACCTCTAATACACTCATCATCTCCTCATCGCCTTTAGTAAGGTGTTTGATAAGGTTCACCATGGTAGGCTTCTGCAGAAAATGCAGATGTATGGGATTGAGGGTAATCTAGGAAATTGGATCAGGAATTGGCTAGCAGATAGGAGACAGAGGGTGGTGGTTGATGGTAAATATTTGTCATGGAGTTCGGTTACGAGTGGTGTGCCTCAGGGATCTGTTTTGGGGCCACTGTTGTTTGTAATTTTTATTAATGATCTGGATGAGGGTATAGTTGGGTGGATTAGTAAATTTGCTGATGACACCAAAGTCGGAGGTGTGGTAGATTGTGAGGAAGGGTGTCATAGTTTACAGAGAGACTTAGACAGGTTGCAGAGCTGGGCCGAGAGGTGGCAGATGGAGTTTAATGTGGAGAAGTGTGAGGTAATTCACTTTGGTAGGAATAACAGATGTGTTGAGTATAGGGCTAACGGGAGGACTTTGAATAGTGTGGATGAACAGAGGGATCTAGGTGTGTGTGTACATAGATCCCTGAAAGTTGGGAATCAAGTAGATAGGGTTGTTAAGAAGGCATACGGTGTCTTGGCGTTTATTGGTAGGGGGATTGAATTTAGGAGTCGCAGGGTCATGTTGCAACTGTACACAACTCTGGTGCGGCCGCACTTGGAGTACTGTGTGCAGTTCTGGTCCCCACGTTACAGGAAGGATGTGGAGGCTTTGGAGAGGGTGCAGAGGAGGTTTACCAGGATGTTGCCTGGTATGGAGGGGAGGCCCTATGAGGAGAGACTGAGGGATTTAGGGTTGTTTTCGCTGGAAAGAAGGTGGCTAAGAGGGGACCTTATTGAAACATATAAGATGATTAGAGATTTAGATAGGGTGGATAGTAATAGCCTTTTTCCTCTGATGGAGAAAGCTAGCACGAGGGGGCATGGCTTTAAATTAAGGGGTGGTAGTTATAGGACGGATGTCAGGGGTAGGTTCTTTACCCAGCGGGTGGTGAGGGATTGGAATGCCCTGCCTGCTGCGGTTGTAAATGCGCCTAGTTTGGGGGCGTTTAAGAGATCCGTGGATAGGTTTATGGACGAAAAGGGATTGGTTTAGGTTAGAGGGTCATTGTTTTTTAACTGGTCGGCGCAACATCGTGGGCCGAAGGGCCTGTTCTGTGCTGTAATGTTCTATGTTCTATGTTCTACTGTAATGCGAACCTTCCTCAATATATCGGCACTAGCCTTCTCAGCTTCCCAAGTCTTCATGTCTTTTTCCATGGTAAACACAGTGGAGAAATATTCATTGAGACCTTCAACCATCTCGAGGGACATAGAGGGACATCGATAAGCTGCAGAGCTGGGCCGAGAGGTGGCAGATGGAGTTTAATACGGAAAAGTGTGAGCTGATTCACTTTGGTAAGAATAACAGGAGTACAGAATATAGGGCTAATGGAAGGACTCTTAGTATTGTTGAAGAGCAGAGAGATCTCGGGGTACATGTGCATAGCTCCCTGAAAGTTGGCACCCAGGTTGATAAGGTTGTTAAGAAGGCGTACGGTGTGTTAGCTTTTATTGGTAGAGGGATTGAATTTCGGAGCCGTGAGGTCATGTTACAACTGTACAAAACTCTGGTGCGGCCGCACTTGGAGTATTGTGTACAGTTCTGGTCGCCGCATTATAAGAAAGATAGGACATAGAACATAGAACACTACAGCACAAACAGGCCCTTCAGCCCACAAGTTGCGCCGATCATATCCATACCTACCAATCTATAGACCTATCTATAACCCCCAATCCCATTAAACCCCATATACTCATCCAGAAGTCTTTTAAAAGACCCCAGCGAGTTCGCCTCCACCACCACTGACGGCAGCCGATTCCATTCACTCACCACCCTCTGAGTGAAAAACTTACCCCTAACATCACTTCTGTACTTTCCTCCCCGCACCTTAAACCTGTGTCCTCTCGTAGCGACCATTTCAACCCGGGGAAATAGCCTCTGAGAGTCCACCCTATCTATTCCTCTCAACATTTTATAGAAGAACAAAGAACAACACAGCACGGGAAACAGGCCCTTCGGCCCAACGAGCCCATGCCGCCATTTTAACATTGTGAGTCCCCTCTTCCACCCATGACCTTTGTCTACACTTATGGGACTCCACATTGGAAACCAGATTGAGGGGAAACTAATTTAGGGACAATTTGTTACCTCCAATCAGCCTAACAGCACATCTTTGGGGTGTGGGAGGAAACCGGAGCACCCGGAGAAAACCCACGCAAGCACGGGGAGAATGCGCAAACTCCCACAGACACCGGCCCAAATCCATGTGTCTGCACAGCAAACAGTGATAGTCACTGAGCTGTTGTGTTGCCCAGCATCTGGTCCAGTTTAAGCACACACAACGACGTGAATGGTTGTATTCGGATTGGCGGTTGGTGACTAGTGGGGTGCCCCAGGGGTCGGTGCTGGGGCCTCAGCTATTTACCATTTATATAGATGATCTGGAGGAGGGAACCGAGTGTAGGGTGTCGAAATTTGCTGATGACACCAAGATTGGTGGAACGGCAAATTGTGCGGAGGGTGTGGAGAGTCTGCAGAAGGATCTAGATAGGCTGGGCGAATGGGCCAGGAAATGGCAAATGGAATTTAATGTTGGCAAGTGCGAGGTGGTCCACTTTGGTAGGAATAATGGTAGGAAGGACTATTACTTACGTGGAGAAAAACTGCAGCAGGCGACGGTGCAGAGGGACCTCGGGGTCCTTGTGCATGAGTCGCAAAAACCCAGCTTGCAGGTGCAGCAGGTGGTCAGGAAGGCGAATGGGATGCTGGCCTTCATAGCGAGGGGGATTGAATATAAAAGTAGGGAGGTCTTGCTGCAGCTGTATAGGGCATTGGTGAGGCCGCAGCTGGAGTACTGTGTGCAGTTTTGGGCGCCGCACTTACGCAAAGATATTTTGGCCTTGGAGGGAGTGCAGAGGAGGTTTACTAGGCTGATACCGGAGTTGAGGGGGTTGAGCTATGAGGAGAGGCTGAATAAACTAGGCTTGTACTCGTTAGAGTTTAGAAGAATGAGGGGAGATCTCATTGAGACGTATAAGATGATGAATGGGATGGATAGGATAGAGGTGGAGAGACTCTTCCCGCTCAAAAAAGACAGTAGGACTAGGGGGCACAGCCTCAAGATAAAGGGGAGGCGGTTTAGAACGGAGTTGAGGAGGAACTTCTTCACTCAAAGGGTGGTGAATCTCTGGAATTCTCTGCCCGTTGAAGTGGTGGAGGTTACCTCGCTGAATATATTTAAGATGTGGGTAGATAGGTTTTTGGTAGGCAAGGGGATTAAGGGTTATGGGGAGAGGGCGGGAAAGTGGAACTGAGCCACGACAGATCAGCCATGATCTTATTGAATGGCGGGGCAGGCTCGAAGGGCTAGATGGCCTACTCCTGCTCCTATTTCTTATGTTCTTATGTACTAGGCCACTCTCGAAATATCCAAGAGCAGCCCACGCACGACCCACCGTGTGCATGCCCCTCGTTAGACAACAAGGTGGACCGACTCACCTGTGGAGTAAAAGAGACAAAACATCAACACATGTAGCATTAGATTTCCAGTAACGTCCCGAGGCTCTGACCCTTTTTAAAACCGTCTCCTCTAACCCTCCATCCCTGTTTCACTCATGTGCCTATCTAAGTAAACCTTAAGTCCAGCGTGCCTGCCTCCACCACCTTACTTGGTAGTGCATTCCATACCCCCACGACCCTCTGTGTGAAAAACCTTCCTCTAGCATCCAAATTATACTTCTCCCCCCTCACCCTTAGCTCGTGACCCCTCATGATATTTGTCTCCAATCTAGGGAAAAGCCTGCCACTGTTTATTTATACCCTTCATTATTTTATACACCTCTATCCGATCCCCCCTTAATCTCCGTCTTTCTAAGGAAAAGAGCCCCAGTTTACCCAATCTTTCCCCATAACCCAGTCCTTCCATACCAGGCAGCATCCTGGTAAACCTCCTCTGCACTCTCTCCAGGGTCTCCATGTCCTTCCGGTAGTAAGGTGACCAGAACATAAGAACATAGAACATAGAACACTACAGCACAAACAGGCCCTTCGGCCCACGAGTTGCGCCGATCACATCAACTCCTATCTATAACCCCCAATCCCATAAAACCCCATATACTCATCCAGAAGTCTTTTAAAAGACCCCAGCGAGTTCGCCTCCACCACCACTGACGGCAGCCGATTCCATTCACTCACCACCCTCTGAGTGAAAAACTTACCCCTAACATCACTTCTGTACTTTCCTCCCCGCACCTTAAACCTGTGTCCTCTCGTAGCGACCATTTCAACCCGGGGAAATAGCCTCTGAGAATCCACCCTATCTATTCCTCTCAACATTTTATAAACCTCTATCAGGTCGCCTTTCAACCTTCGTCTCTCCAGGGAGAAGAGTCCCAGCTCCCTCAACCTATCTTCATAAGGCATGCCTCCCAATCCAGGCAACATCCTTGTAAATCTCCTCTGCACCCTCTCAATAGCTTCCACATCCTTCCTGTAGTGAGGCGACCAGAACTGCGCACAGTACTCCAGGTGGGGTCTGACAAGGGTCTTATAAAGTTGCAGCATTACCTCCCGACTCCTAAACTCAGTCCCTCGATTAATGAAGGCCAGTACACCATACGCCTTCTTGACCACCTCCTCCACCTGCGAGGCCGATTTAAGAGTCCTGTGGACCCGGACCCCAAGATCCTTTTGCTCTTCAACACTACCAAGACTCCTGCCCTTGATAGTGTACTCGTTCATCCCATTGGTCCTGGCAAAATGGACCACTACACATTTATCCGTGTTGAAGTCCATCTGCCACTTCTCCGCCCAGTCCTGCATCCTATTTATGTCCCGCTGCAACTTTTGCCATCCTTCCAGACCATCCACAACACCACCGACCTTTGTGTCATCGGCGAACTTACTAACCCATCCCTCCACTTCCTCATCCAGGTCATTTATGAAAATGACAAACAGCAAGGGTCCTAGAACAGGTCCCTGGGGCACTCCACTGGTGACTGACCTCCATTCAGAAAAAGACCCATCCACAACCACTCTCTGCCTTCTGCAGGCAAGCCAGTTCCGGATCCACAAGGCCAAAGGCCCTTGGATCCCATGCCCTCTCACCTTCTCAAGAAGTCTTGCATGGGGGACCTTATCAAACGCCTTGCTGAAGTCCATGTAAACCACGTCCACGGCACTTCCTTCGTCAATGTGTTCAGTCACATTATCGAAGAACTCAACTAGGCTTGTAAGGCACGACCTGCCCTTGACAAATCCATGCTGACTATTCCTGATCACGTCAAACCTCTCCATAAGAAATAGGAGCAGGAGTAGGCCATCCAGCCCTTCGAGCCTGCCCCGCCATTCAATAAGATCATGGCTGATCTGTCGTGTCTCAGTTCCACTTTCCCGCTTTCTCCCCATAACCCTTAATCCCCTCTCTTATCAAAAACCCATCAACCCGCGTCTTAAAAATATTTAGCGAGGCAGCCTCCACCACTTCAACGGGCAGAGAATTCCAGAGATTCACCACCCTTTGAGTGAAGAAGTTCCTCCTCAACTCCGTTCTAAACCGCCCCCCCTTTATCTTGAGGCTGTGCCCCCTAGTCCTACTGTCCGTCCTTTCCACACCCTCCGCACAATTTGCCTTTCCCCCAATCTTGGTGTCATCAGCAAATTTCGACACCATACACTCGGTTCCCTCCTCCAGATCATCTATATAAATGGTAAATAGCTGAGGCCCCAGCACCGACCCCTGGGGCACCCCACTAGTCACCATCCGCCAATCCGAATAGCACCCATTGACCCCCACTCTCTGCCTCCTATTTGACAACCAATCCTCTATCCATGCTAACACCCTACCCCCAACTCCATGCCCCCTAACCTTCTGTAATAACCTCTTGTGAGGTACCTTGTCAAACGCCTTCTGAAAATCTAGAAAGACCACATCCACCGCCCTAGACACATCCTCATAGAACTCCAGTAAATTTGTCAGACACGACTTCCCCTTAACGAAACCGTGCTGCGTCTGCTCTATCAAGCAATTCCCCTCAAGATGCCTCGCTATTTTCTCCTTGGATGCAGTACTCCAAATGCGGTCTAACCAACGTTCTATACAACTGTAGCATTAGACGCCAGCTCTTATACTCTAGACCCTTTCCTACAAAGGCTAACATTCCGTAAGCTTTCTTTGCAACCTTCTCCACCTGGGTTGCCACCTTCAGAGTCTTGTGCACTTGCACTCCCAGGTCCCTCTGCATTTCTATACTCTTAATTGGTCTACCTTTTATCATGTAACTCCCCGCTACATTGTTCATACAGGGCAGGAGCTAGGTTGTGAAAGAGATTGGTGTGTCCTGATGTTATTCATGCTTTCTGAAAGCCTTCTGATCAAACTGTGGAACAATGGAAATGATTCTCACTGCTCGACAACTTCAAGAGAAATGCCAGGAATAACATTAACTTCTCTGCATGGACTTCATTGACCTGACAAGGTTTTTGAATTAATTAATTGGAAGACCCTGTCAAAGGCTGGCTGCCCAAATAAATTTACAACATCCTCCGATACCTTCATGACAAGATGTCAGCGACAGCCCTTACTGATGGAAATGGGATAGAACACTTTTTGATCAAGACTGGAGTCGAGCAGGGCTGTGTCATTGCCTCCACCCATTTCTCCATCCCCATCGCCACCATCCTCCACTCCGCCAAGAACAAGCCCCCAGCAGAACGGCCACTATCCACAGGACGGACGGAAAACTCCACCAGCCGAAGCCCAAGAGGAAAACGATGCCGCCACCACTCCCAGAACCCCAATATGTGGACAACATTGCCATCTCTGCTCTCCCAGAAGAGAACCCCCAAACCACACCCGAACCCTCAAAGAACCTCTATCAGGTCGCCTCTCAACCTTCGTCTCTCCAGGGAGAAGAGTCCCAGCTCCCTCAACCTATCTTCATAAGGCATGCCTCCCAGTCCAGGCAACATCCTTGGAAATCTCCTGTGCACCCTCTCAATAGCTTCCACGTCCTTCCTGTAGTGAGGCGACCAGAACTGCACACAGTACTCCAAGTGAGGCCTGACAAGGGTCTTATAAAGTTCCAGCATTACCTCCCGACTCCTAAACTCAATCCCTCGATTAATGAAGGCCAGTACACCATACACCTTCTTGACCACATCCTCCACCTGCGAGGCCGATTTAAGAGTCCTGTGGACCCGGACCCCAAGATCCTTCTGCTCTTCAACGCTACTAAGACTCCTGCCCTTGATAGTGTACTCCTTCATCCCGTTGGTTCTGCCAAAATGGACGACTACACATTTATCCGCGTTGAAGTCCATCTGCCACTTCTCCGCCCAGTCCTGCATCCTATTTATGTCCTGCTGCAACTTTTGCCATCCTTCCAGACCATCCACAACACCACCGACCTTCATGTCATCGGCGAACTTACTAACCCATCCCTCCACTTCCTCATCCAGGTCATTTATGAAAATGACAAACAACAAGGGTCCCAGAACAGATCCCTGGGGCACTCCACTGGTGACTGACCTCCATTCAGAAAAAGACCCATCCACAACCACTCTCTGCCTTCTGCAGGCAAGCCAGTTCTGGATCCACAAGACCAAAGGCCCTTGGATCCCATGCCCTCTCACCTTCTCAAGAAGTCTTGCATGGGGGACCTTATCAAACGCTGCAACATGACTTGCCAATTTTTAAACTCAGGCCGATGAAGGCAAGCATGCCGTGTGCCTTCTTGACTACCTTCTCCACCTGCATTGCCACTTTCAGTGACCTGTGTACCTGTACACCCAGATCCCTCTGCCTATCAATACTCTTAAGGGTTCTGCCATTTACTGTATATACTCAAGAAGGAAAATTGAATGGCAAAAAGAGGGTATGAGGTGGTTTTGGCTGAGAGAATTAAGGTGAATCCAAAGGGATTTTTTAAGTATACTAAAGATAAAAGAATAACGTGAAGAGAATGGGACCCCTCAAGAACGAAAGCAGGCACCTCTTGAACTGCAGGAGATAGAACATAGAACATTCCAGCACAGTACAGGCCCTTCGGCCCTCGATGTTGTGCCGACCAGTGGAACCAATCTAATGACCCTCTAACCTAAACTATTCCAATGTTATCCATATGCCTATCCACTGACCATTTGAACGCCCTGAAAGTTGGCGAGTCCACAACTGCTGCAGGCAGGGCATTCCACGCTCTTACTACCCTCTGAGTAAAGAACCTACCTCTGACATCCGTCCTATAATTACCACCCCTCAATTTAAAGCTATGTCCCCTTGTGTTAGCCATCACCATCCGAGGAAAAAGGCTCTCACTGTCCACCCTATCCAATCCTTTGATCATCATGTGTGCCTCAATTAGGTCACCTCATAACCTTCTTCTCTCCAATGAAAATAACCTCAAGTCCCTCAGCCTTTCCTCATAAGACCTTCCCACCATACCAGGCAACATCCTGGTAAACCTCCTCTGCATCCTTTCCAATGCCTCCACATCTTTTGGGATGAAGGAGTACAATATCAAGGGTAGGAGTCTTAGCTGTGTTGAAGAGCAGAAGGATCTTGGGGTCCGGGTCCACAGGACTCTTAAATCGGCCTCGCAGGTGGAGGAGGTGGTCAAGAAGGCGTATGGTGTACTGGCCTTCATTAATCGAGGGATTGAGTTTAGGAGTCGGGAGGTAATGCTGCAACTTTATAAGACCCTTGTCAGACCCCACTTGGAGTACTGTGCGCAGTTCTGGTCGCCTCACTACAGGAAGGATGTGGAAGCTATTGAAAGGGTACAGAGGAGATTTACAAGGATGTTGCCTGGATTGGGAGGCATGCCTTATGAAGTTAGGTTGAGGGAGCTGGGACTCTTCTCCCTGGAGAGACGAAGGTTGAGAGGCGACCTGATAGAGGTTTATAAAATGTTGAGTGGAATAGATAGGGTGGATTCTCAGAGGCTATTTCCCCGGGTTGAAATGGTCGCTACGAGAGGACACAGATTTAAGGTGCGGGGAGGAAAGTACAGAAGTGATGTTAGGGGTAAGTTTTTCACTCAGAGGGTGGTGAGTGAATGGAATCGGCTGCCGTCAGTGGTGGTGGAGGCGAACTCGCTGGGGTCTTTTAAAAGACTTCTGGATGAGTATATGGGGTTTAATGGGATTGGGAGTTACAGATAGTTCTATGGCCTGGTAGATATGGATGTGATCGGCGCAACTTATGGGCCGAAGGGCCTGTTTGTGCTGTAGTGTTCTATGTTTATAGAACCTTAGTTAGGTTGCACTTGGAATATAATGTTCAATTCTGGTCACCACACTATCAGAAGGATGTGGAGGCTTCGGAGAGGGTACAGAAAAGATTTACCAGGATGTTGCCTGGTATGGAGGGCATTAGCTATGAGGAGAGGTTGGAGAAACTTGGTTTGTTCTCACTGGAACGATGGAGGTTGAGGGGAGACCTGATAGAAATCTACAAGATTATGAGAGGCATGGACAGAGTGGATAGTCAGAAGCTTTTTCCCAGGGTGGAAGAGTCAATTACTGGGGGCACAGGT
>NW_027649899.1:117500-200000 GCF_965287045.1 Carcharhinus amblyrhynchos
TGTACAGTTGCAACATGACGCTGCGACTCCTAAATTCAATCCCCCTACCAATAAACGCCAAGACACCGTATGCCTTCTTAACAACCTTATCTACTTGATTCCCAACTTTCAGGGATCTATGTACACATACACCTAGATCCCTCTGTTCATCCACACTATTCAAAGTCCTCCCGTTAGCCCTATACTCGACACATCTGTTATTCCTGCCAAAGTGAATTACCTCACACTTTTCCACATTAAACTCCATCCGCCACCTCTCGGCCCAGCTCTGCAACTTGTCCAAGTCTCTCTGTAAACTATGACACCCTTCCTCACAATCTACCACACCTCCGACTTTGGTGTCATCAGCAAATTTACTAATCCACCCAACTATACCCTCATCCAGATCATTAATGAAATGATCTTGGGTTCGGACAAAGCTCGGCACAACATTGAGAGCCGAAAGGGCCTGTACTGTGCTATGTTCACACACACACACACACACACACACACACACACACACACACACACACACACACACACACACACACACACACACAGGTTGTCTCTCACGCAAACACAGACGCACAAAGAACACGGAAAATTCCAGCCCAGGACCAGGCCCTTTGGCCCCTCCAAGCCTGCAATGACCATGCTGCCCCCGACTGAACTAAAACCCCCCACCCTTCCGAGGACCGTGACTATCTTATTCATGTAATGATCACAGAGTGACAGAGTCACACAGGTTTACAGCAGGGAAACAGGCCCTTCGGCCCAACTTGTCCATGCTACCCTTTTTTTTAAACCCTAAAACTAATCCCAATTGCCCACATTTGGCCCAATTCCCTCTATAATCCATCGTACCCACATAACGGTCTCAATGCTTTTTAAAAGACAAAATTGTACCCGCCTGTACGACAGCTCGTTCCAGACACTCATCTCCCTCAGTGTGAAAACATTGTCCATCTGGATCCTTTCTCACCTCTCCCCTCGCACCTTCAACCCATTCCCTCTATAACATGAGAACTACAACCAGAGGAAATTCCAGCTCATAAACAGGCCTTTTGGCCCTTCTTGTCTGTGCTGAACCATTTTTTGCCCAGTCCCACTGACCTGCACTTGAACCATATCCCTCCACACCCCTCTCATCCATGAACCCGTCCAAGTTTTTCTTAAATGTTAAAAGTGACCCCGCATTTACCACTTTATCCGGCAGCTCATTCCACACTCCCACCACTCTCTGTGTGAACAATCCTCCCCTAATATTCCAAAGAACAAAGAACAAAAACAGCCCGGGAAACAGGCCCTTCGGCCCAATGAGCCCACGTCGCCATTTTAACATTACCAGTCCCCCCTCCACCCATGACCCTTGTCTATGCTTATGGCATTCCACATTGAGGGAAACTAATTTAGGGACAATTTATTACCTCCAGTCAGCCTAACAGCACATCTTTGGGGTGTGGGAGGAAACCGGAGCACCCGGAGAAAACCCACGCAGACACGGGGAGAATGCGCAAACTCCCACAGACACCGGCCCAAATCCATGTGTCTGCACAGCAAACAGTGATAGTCACTGAGCTGTCGTCTTGCCCAGCATCTGGTCCAGTTTAGGCACACACTAACGACATGAAACACTAGGCTATTCTCGAACAGCCAAGAGCAGCCCTAGTACGACCCATCGCGTGTATGCCCCTCGTTGGACAACAAGGCGGACCGACTTAAAACCTGTGAATTAAACTTTTTTCCTTTCACCCTTAGAACATAAAACATTCCAGCACAGTACAGGCCCTTCGGCCCTCGATGTTGCGCCGACCAGTGGAACCAATCTAATGACCCTCTAACCTAAACTATTCCAATGTTATCCATATGCCTATCCACTGACCATTTGAACACCCTTAAAGTTGGCGAGTCCACAACTGCTGCAGGCAGGGCATTCCACACCCTTACTACCCTCTGAGTAAAGAACCTACCTCTGACATCCGTCCTATAATTACCACCCCTTAATTTAAAGCTATGTCCCCTCGTGTTAGCCATCACCATCCGAGGTAAAAGGCTCTCACTGTCTACCCTATCCAATCCTTTGATCATCTTGTGCCTCAATCAGGTCACCTCGTAACCTTCTTCTCTCCAATGAAAATAACCTCAAGTCCCTCAGCCTTTCCTCATAAGACCTTCCCACCATACCAGGCAACATCCTGGTAAACCTCCTCTGCATCCTTTCCAATGCCTCCACATCTTATAATGCGGCGACCAGAACTGTACGCAATACTCCAAGTGCGGCCGCACCAGAGTTTTGTACAGTTGTAACATGACCTCACGGCTCCGAAATTCAATCCCTCTACCAATAAAAGCTAACACACCGTACGCCTTCTTAACAACCTTATCAACCTGGGTGCCAACTTTCAGGGATCTACGCACACGTACACTGAGATCTCTCTGCTTGTCAACACTACCAAGAGACCTTCCATTAGCCCTATATTCTGTACTCCTGTTACTCTTACCAAAGTGAATCACCTCACACTTTTCTGTATTAAACTCCATTTGCCACCTCTCGGCCCAGCTCTGCAGCTTATCTATGTCCCTCTGCAAACTGTAACACCCATCCTCACTGTCTGCAACTCCTCCAACTTTGGTGTCGTCAGCAAATTTACTAATCCATCCTTCTACACCCTCATCTAGGTCATTTATGAAAATGACAAACAGCAGTGGCCCCAAAACAGATCCTTGAGGTACACCACTTGTAACTGAACTCCAGGTTGAATATTTCCCATCAACCACCACCCTCTGTCTTCTATCAGCTCGCCAATTCCTGATCCAAACTGCTAAATCACCCTCAATCCCATGCATCTGCATTTTCTGCAATAGCCTACCATGGGGAACCTTATCAAACGCTTTGCTAAAATCCATATACACCACGTCAACTGCCTTACCCTTATCCACCTCTTTGGTCACCTTTTCAAAAAACTCGATAAGGTTTGTGAGGCACGACCTACCCTTCACAAAACCGTGTTGACTATCCCTAATCGATTTAGAAGTAAGGCTCATTGGTCTATAATTCCCAGGATGGTTTCTACTCCCCTTCTTGAACAAGGGGACAACATTTGCTATCCTCCAGTCTTCCGGCACTATACCTGTAGCCAATGACGACATGAAGATCAAAGCCAAAGGCTCTGCATCCTCCTCCCTAGCCTCCCAGAGAATCCTAGGGTAAATCCCATCCGGCCCAGGGGACTTATCTATTTTCATACTCTCAAGAATTGCTAACACCTCCTCCTTATGTACCTCAATCCCGTCTAGTCTAAAAGCCTGTAGCTCAGTATTCTCCTCGACCACATTGACTTTTTCCTGCGTGAATACTGACGAAAAATATTCATTCAGTGCCTCTCCTATCTCTTCAGGCTCCACGCACAATTTCCCACTGCTGTCTCTGACAGGCCCGAATCTTGCCCTAACCAATCTTTTATTCTTGACATACCTACAGAAAGCTTCAGGATTTTCCTTGATCCTATCTGCCAAAGTCTTCTCATGTCCTCTTCTAGCTCCTCTTAACTCTCTCTTTAGCTCCTTCCTGGCTAATTTATAACTCTCCAGTGCCCTAACTGAGCCTTCACGTCTCATCTTTACATAAGCCTCCTTCTTCCTCTTCACCAGAGATACAACTTCCTTAGTACACCACGGTTCCCTCGCTCGACCACTTTCTCCCTGCCTGACAGGTACATATTTATCAAGGACTCGCAGTAGCTGCTCCTTGAATAAGCTCCACATTTCAGTTGTTCCCAGCCCCTGCAGTTTCCTACTCCACCCTATGTATCCTAAATCTCACCTAATAGCCTCATAATTACCTTTCCCCCAGCTATAACTTCTGCCCTTTGGTATATGCCTATCCCTTTCCATCACTAAGGTAAACGTAACCGAATTGTGGTCACTATCACCAAAGTGCTCACCCACCTCCAAGACTAACACCTGGTCTGGTTCATTACCCAGTACCAAATCCAATGTGGCCTCACCTCTTGTTGGCCTATCTACATACTGTGTCAGGAAACCTTCCTGCACACATTGGACAAAAACTGACCCCTCTAACGTACTTGAACTATAGTTTTCCAATCGATATTTGTAAAGTTAAAGTCCCCCATAACAACTACCCTGTTACTTCCGCTCTTAACCAGGATCATCTTTGCAATCCTTTCCTCTGCATCTCTGGAACTTTTTGGAGGCCTATAAGCAATTCCCAGCAGGGTGTCCTCCTTTCCTGTTTCTAATCTCAGCCCATACTACCTCAATAGACAGGTCCACATCAAACGTCCTTTCTGTCACCGTAATACTGTCCTTGACTAACAATGCCACGCCTCCCCCTCTTCTACCACCTTCTCTGCTCTGACTGAAACATCTGAACCTGGAACCTGCAACAACCATTCCTGTCCCTGTTCTATCCATGTCTCTGAAATGGCCACAACATCGAAGTCCCAGGTACCAATCCAGGCTGCAAGTTCATCCACCTTATTGCGTATGCTCCTAGTATTAAAGTATACACACTTCAAGCCACCCTCCCACCTGCCAATACACTGCTGTGACCTAGAAACCTTGTCCATGACCTCCTTATTCTCAACCTCCTGTACACTGGAGCTACAATTCAGGTTCCCATCCCCCCTCTGAATCAGTTTAAACCCCCCTGAATAGCATTGGCAAATTTTCCCCCCAAGGTATTAGTACCCCTCTGGTTCAGGTGCAGACCATCCCTTTTGTAGAGGTCCCACCTACCCCAGAATGAGCCCCAATTGTCCAGGTATCTGAAACCCTCCCTCCTGCACCATCCCTTTAGCCACGAGTTCAAATGTTCTCCCTCTCTCTATTCTTCTCCACGCTATCCCGTGACACAGGTAATAAACCAGAGATAACAACTCTGTTTGTTTTAGCCCTAAGCTTCCACCCTAACTCCCTGAATTTCTGTCTTACATCCCCATCCCTTTTCCTACCCATGTCATGGGTGCCTACATGAACCACGACTTGGGGCTGGTTCCCCTCCCCCTTAAGGATCTCGGACACTCAATCAGAGACATCACGGACCCTGGCACCTGGGAGGCAACATATCAACCGTGAGTCTCGCTCGTTCCCACAGACTCTCTTATCTGTCCCCTTAACTATGGAATCCCTAATCAGTAATCCTGTACTCTTCTTCCCTCTTCCCACCTGAGCATCAGGGACAGACTCTACTCCCGAGACCTGTACCCCATGGCTTACCCCCATTGAGTCTTCCTCCCCAACAGCATCCAAAACAGAGTACTTGTTTTGGAGAGGAACAGCCTCGGGGGATCGCTGCTCTGACTGCTTCTTACCCCTTCGAGCAGTCACCCACGTATCACTTTTTGGACTAACTATCTCCCTGTAACTTTTATCAATAGCTGCCTCTGCTTCCCGAATGAACAAAGAACAAAAACAGCCCGGGAAACAGGCCCTTCGGCCCAATGAGCCCGCATCGCCATTTTAACATTACCAGTCCCCCCTCCACCCATGACCCTTGTCTATGTTTATGGCATTCCACATTGAGGGAAACTGATTTAGGGACAATTTATTACCTCCAATCAGCCTAACAGCACATCTTTGGGGTGTGGGAGGAAACCGGAGCACCCGGAGAAAACCCACGCAAGCACAGGGAGAATGTGCAAACTCCCACAGACACCGGCCCAAATCCATGTGTCTGCACAGCAAACAGTGATAGTCACTGAGCTGTCGTCTTGCCCAGCATCTGGTCCAGTTTAAGCACACACTAACGACATGAAACACTAGGCTATTCTCGAACACCCAAGAGCAGCCCTAGTACGACCCATCGCGTGTATGCCCCTCGTTGGACAACAAGGCGGACCGACTTAAAACCTGTGAATTAAGAGAGAAAAACATTAGTATGATTCCACATCCTTTTGCATTACCAGGGATGCCCCAATGCTAATGAACCTTATTTAAAACAATCTCCTATATCCCTCCATCTCCATCCTGCTCATGTGCCTGTCTAAGTAACTCTTAAACAACTCCAGCGTGCCTGCCTCCACCACCTTGCTTGGCAGAGCATTCCATACCCCCACTACCCTCTGTGTGAAAAACCTCCCCCTAATATCCGTGTTAGACCTCTCCCCCCTCACCCTAAGCCCGTGGCCCCTCGTACTGTGCATTTCATAAGAACATAAGAAATAGGAGCAGGAGTAGGCCATCCAGCCCTTCGAGCCTGCCCCGCCATTCAATAAGATCATGGCTGATCTGTCGTGGCTCAGTTCCACTTTCCCACCCTCTCCCCATAACCCTTAATCCCCTCTCTTATCAAAAACCCATCAACCCGCGTCTTAAATATATTTAGCGAGGCAGCCTCCACCACTTCAACGGGCAGAGAATTCCAGAGATTCACCACCCTTTGAGTGAAGAAGTTCCTCCTCAACTCCGTTCTAAACCGCCCCCCTTTTATCTTGAGGCTGTGCCCCCTAGTCCTACTGTCCTTTCTGAGCGGGAAGAGTCTCTCCACCTCTATCCTATCCATCCCATTCATCATCTTATACGTCTCAATGAGATCTCCCCTCATTCTTCTAAACTCAAACGAGTACAAGCCTAGTTTATTCAGCCTCTCCTCATAGTTCAACCCCCTCAACTCCGGCATCAGCCTAGTAAACCTCCTCTGCACTCCCTCCAAGGCCAAAATATCCTTGCGTAAGTACGGCGCCCAAAACTGCACACAGTACTCCAGCTGCGGCCTCACCAATGCCCTATACAGCTGCAGCAAGACCTCCCTACTTTTATATTCAATCCCCTTCGCTATGAAGGCCAGCATCCCATTCGCCTTCCTGACCACCTGCTGCACCTGCAAGCTGGGTTTTTGCGACTCATGCACAAGGACCCCGAGGTCCCTCTGCACCGTCGCCTGCTGCAGTTTTTCGCCACGTAAGTAATAGTCCTTCCTACCATTATTCCTACCAAAGTGGACCACCTCGCACTTGCCAACATTAAATTCCATTTGCCATTTCCTGGCCCATTCGCACAGCCTATCTAGATCCTTCTGCAGACTCTCCACACCCTCCGCACAATTTGCCGTTCCCCCAATCTTGGTGTCATCAGCAAATTTCGACACCATACACTCGGTTCCCTCCTCCAGATCATCTATATAAATGGTAAATAGCTGAGGCCCCAGCACCGACCCCTGGGGCTCTCCACTAGTCACCATCCGCCAATCCGAATAGCACCCATTGACCCCACTCTCTGCCTCCTATTTGACAACGAATCCTCTATCCACGCTAACACCCTACCCCCAACTCCATGTCCCCTTACCTTCTGTAATAACCTCTTGTGAGGTACCTTGTCAAACGCCTTCTGAAAATCCAGAAAGACCACATCCACCGGCTCTCCTCTATCCACTGCCCTAGACACATCCTCATAGAACTCCAATAAATTTGTCAGACACGACTTCCCTTTAACGAAACCGTGCTGCGTCTGCTCCACCAAACAATCATAGGAAATCTATCATAGGAAATAGCTCACCTCTGTTTACTCTATCTATACCCTTCATAATCTTATATACCTCTATTAGATCCCCCCTCAGTTGCCGTCTTTCAAGGGAAAACAGCCCCAGTTTGCTCAATATCCTTAGTTCCTCCAGTTCCAGCTCCAGGTCCCTAACACGGTCCTCAAGGAGCTGGAAATGGATGCACTTCCTGCAGGTGTAATCAGCCGGGACACTACCAGTGTCCCTCACCTCAAACATCTCTTAGGGATAGGATGTATACACATTTAGAGCATTGCAATCGGATGAAGGATACGCAGCATGGCTTTGTTCAGGGGAGGTCTTGCCTTACGAATCTGGTAGAATTTTTTGAGGAGGTGACAAAAACGGTCGACGAAGGACGAGCCGTTGATGTCGTCTATATAGATTTCAGTAAGGCGTTTGACAAAGTCCCTCATGGTAGGTTGGTTGAAAAGGTTAAGGTTCATGGGATACAAGGCCAGGTATCTAGATGGATTGATAACTGGCTTGGTAAGAGGAGACAGAGTAGTAGTGGAAGGGTCCTTTTCTAGCTGGAGGTCTGTCACTAGTGGTGTGTGTCAGGGCTCAGTACTGGGACCTCTTCTATTCGTAATACATATAAATGACTTGGAAGAGGGCGTACGTGGTGTGATCAGCAAGTTTGCAGATGGCACAAAGACGGCAGGATTGGCGGACAGTGAGGAGCAGTGTCAGGCAATACAACGGGATATAGATAGGTTGGTATATTGGGCAGATAAATGACAGATGGAACTTAATCCTGATAAATGTGAGGTGATGCATTTTGGGAGAAATAATGTAGGGGGGAGTTATATGATAAAGGGTAGACCTATAAAGAGTATAGAAATGCAGAGGGACCTGGGGGTGCAAGTACACAAGTCTTTGAAGGTGGCAGTACAAGTGGAGAAGGTTGTGAAGAAAGCTTATGGTATGTTAGCCTTTATAGGAAGGGGTATAGAGTATAAGAGCTGGAGTCTAATGTTGCAGTTGTATAGAACGTTGGTTAGGCTGCATTTGGAGTACTGCGTCCAGTTCTGGTCACCTTACTACCGGAAAGACGTGGAGACCCTGGAGAGAGTGCAGAGGAGGTTTACCAGGATGCTGCCTGGTATGGAAGGACTGGGTTATGAGGAAAGATTGGGCAAATTGGGGTTGTTTTCCCTCAAAAGACAGCGACTGAGGGGAGATCTAATAGAGGTATATAAGATTATGAAGGGTATAGACAGAGTAAACAGTGGTAAGCTTTTTCCTAGGTTGGAAACGCACATTACGGGGGCCACGGGCTTAGGATGAGGGGGACGAGGTATTTGGATGTTAGAGGGAGGTTTTTCACACAGAGGGTAATGGGGATATGGAATGCCCTGCCAAGTAAGGTGGTGGAGGCAGGCACGCTGGAGTTGTTTAAGAGTTACTCAGACAGGCACATGAGTGGGTTGGAGATGGGAGGATATAGGAGATTGTTTTAAATAAGGTTCAGGGGCCTTGGGACGTCCCTGGGAATCAATTGATTCCTATGGACCTTCCAACATATTTTCTGGCTCACTTGTTTCACTTGGGGATTTCCTTGAATGTGTGTATAAGGATGTGGATGATACTGATGTTTTTCTTTTTTAATCCACAGGTGCTTCGGTCCGCCTTGTTGTCCAACGAGGGGCATACACACGATGGGGCATACGAGGGCTGCTCTTGGTTGTTTCAAGAATAGCCTAGTACTTCACGTCGTTTGTGTACGCTTAAACTGGACCAGCAACACGACAGCTCAGTGACTATCACTGTTTGCTGTGCAGACACATGGATTTGGGCCGGTGTCTGTGGGAGTTTGCGCATTCTCCCCGTGCTTGCGTGGGTTTTCTCCGAGAGCTCCGGTTTCCTCCCACACCCCAAAGCTGAGCCTGATTGGTGTAACAAATTGTCCCTAAATTAGTCCTCCCTCAATGTGGAATGCCATAGGCATAGACAAGGGTCATGGGTGGAGAGGGGACTCACAATGTTAAAATGGCGGCGTGGGCTCGTTAGGCCGAAGGGCCTGTTTCCTGTGCTGTGTTGTTCTTTGTTCTTTATGTCATTGATGAAGACGAACATCTCACCAGGGCCATCCCCACACCCCCACTTCTTGCCTTCAAACAACCACACAACCTCAAACAGACCATTGTTCGCAGCAAACTACCCAGCCTTCAGGAGAACAGTGACCACAATACCACACAACCCTGCCACAGCAACCTCTGCAAGACATGCTGGACCATTGGCACAGATGCCATCATCACACGTGAGAATACCATCCACCAGGTACACGGTAAATACTCTTGCAACTCGGCCAACATTGTCTACCTGATACGCTGCAGGAAAGGATGTCCCGAAGCATGGTACATTGGGGAGACCATGCAGACGCTACGACAACAGATGAATGAACATCGCTCGACAATCACCAGGTAAGACTGTTCCCTTCCTGTTGGCGAACACTTCAGTGGTCACGGGCATTCAGCCTCTGACCTTCGGGTAAGCATTCTCCAAGGTGGCCTTCACGACACACGACAGCGCAGAGTCGCTGAACAGAGACTGATAGCCAAGTTCCGTACACATGAGGACGGTCTCAACAGGGATCTTGGGTTCATGTCACACTATCTGTAACCCCCGTGACTTGCCTGGGTTTGCAAAACCTCACTTACTGTACTGTCTGGAGACAATACACATCTCTTTAAACTGTGATCAGTGCTCCTTCCACTCACATTGTCGGCCACTTCAGGTCTTGAACAGCAGGTTAGGTGTAAGGATTCGCATTTTAATCAGTAATCTCTAAACTGTCTGTGCTTTATATGCTCTGTCTGAGGCCAGAACTCTCCATTCACCTGACGAAGGGGCTAAACCCGAAAGCTTGTGAGTCTATTATCAAATAAATCGGTTGGACTAAAACCTGGTGTTGTCAGACTTTTTACTGTGTTTACCCCAGTCCAACGCCAGCATCTCCACATCATTCTTCCATTGAGTCAGTGTCTAATCCAATTTACTATCTCCCCATCTATACCTTGCGACTGATCCTTCCTAACTAACCTCCCATGGGGGTTTTAGACTCCCCGACCTTTGGGAAAAGATCCTTGAAGGTGGCAGCACAGGTGGAGAAGGTGGTGAAGAAGGCATATGGCATGCTTGCCTTTATAGGACAGGGTATAGAGTATAAAAGCTGGAGTCTGATGTTACAGCTGTATAGAACGTTGGTTAGGCCACATTTGGAACACTGCGTCCAGTTCTGGTCGCCGCACTATCAGAAGGACGTGGAGGCTTTGGAGAGAATACAGAGAAGGTTTACCAGGATGTTACCTGGTATGGAGGGTCTTAGCTATGAGGAGAGATTGGGTAAACTGGGGGTGTTCTCCCTGGAAAGACGGAGAATGAGGGGAGACCTAATAGAGGTGTATAAAATGATGAGGGGTATGGATCGGGTGAACAGTGGGAAGCTTTTTCCCAGGTGGGAGGTGATGGTCACGAGGGGTCACAGGTTCAAGGTGAGGGGGGTGAGGTTTAACACAGATATCAGAGGGATGTATTTTACACAGAGGGGGGTGGGGGCCTGGAATGCACTGCCAAGCAGGGTGGTGGAGGCGGACACGCTGGGATGGTTTAAGACTTATCCGGATGGTCACATGAACAGACTGGGAATGGAGGGATACAAACGAATGGTCTAATTGGACCAATGAGCAGCGCAGGCTTGGAGGGCCGAAGGGCCTGTTTCCTGTGCTGTACTGTTCTTTGTTCTTTGCTCCAGAGAAAAAAGTCCCAGTCTATCCAGTCTCTCCTTATAACTCAATCCATCAAGTCCCGGTAGCATCCTAGTAAATCTTCTCTGTACTCTTTCTAGTTTAATAATATCCTTTCTATAATAGGGTGACCAGAATTGCACACAGTATTCCAAGTGTGGCCTTACCAATGTCTTGTACAACTTCAACAAGACGTCCCAACTCCTGTATTCAATGTTCTGACCAATGAAACCAAGCATGCTGAATGCAGAGGATGTCCTCGGATATACTTCATCAGGTCCCAGGGATTTATCTACCCTGATGCGCTTTAAGACTTCCAGCACCTCTGTCTCTGTAATATGTACACTCCTCAAGACATCACAATTTATTTCCCAAGTTCCCTAACATCCATGCTTTTCTCAACAGTAAATACCGAAAAGAAATATTCATTTACGATCTCACCCATCTCTTGTGGATCCACGCATAGATCTTGTTGATCCTCAAGAGGCCCTACTCTCGCCCTTGTTACTCTTTTGCCTTTTGTCCTTTATGTATTTGTAGAAGCTCTTTGGATTCTCCTTTGCTGGAGGTCCTATGAGGAGAGGCTGAGGGATTTGAGGTTGTTTTCGTTGGAAAGAAGGCGGCTAAGAGGGGATCTTATTGAAACATATAAGATGATTAGAGGTTTAGATAGGGTGGATGGTGATAGCCTTTTTCCTCGGATGGAGAAATCTAGCACGAGGGGGCATGGCTTTAAATTAAGGGGGGGTAGTTATAGGACGGATGTCAGGGGCAGGTTCTTTACCCAGAGGGTGGTGAGGGATTGGAATGCCCTGCCTGCTGCAGTTGTAAATGCGCCTAGTTTGGGGGCGTTTAAGAGATCCGTGGATAGGTTTATGGATGAAAAGGGATTGGTTTAGGTTAGAGGGTCATTGTTTTTTAACTGGTCGGTGCAACATCGTGGGCCGAAGGGCCTGTTCTGCGCTGTAATGTTCTATGTTCTATTATCTGCCAAAACAATCTCGTGTCCCCTTAAGAACAAAAGAAATAGGAGCAGGAGTAGGCCATCTAGCCCTTCGAGCCTGCCCCGCCATTCAATAAGATCATGGCTGATCTGTCGTGGCTCAGTTCCACTTTCCCGCCCTCTCCCCATAACCCTTAATCCCCTCGCTTATTAAAAACCCATCAACCCGCGTCTTAAAAATATTTAGCGAGGCAGCCTCCACCACTTCAACGGGCAGAGAATTCCAGAGATTCACCACCCTTTGAGTGAAGAAGTTCCTCCTCAACTCCATTCTAAACCGCCCCCCCTTTTATCTTGAGGCTGTGCCCCCTAGTCCTACTGTCCTTTCTGAGCGGGAAGAGTCTCTCCACCTCTATCCTATCCATCCCATTCATCATCTTATACGTCTCAATGAGATCTCCCCTCATTCTTCTAAACTCTAACGAGTACAAGCCTAGTTTATTCAGCCTCTCCTCATAGCTCAACCCCCTCAACTCCGGTATCAGCCTAGTAAACCTCCTCTGCACTCCCTCTAAGGCCAAACTATCCTTGCGTAAGTACGGTGCCCAAAACTGCACACAGTACTCCAGCTGCGGCCTCACCAATGCCCTATACAGCTGCAGCAAGACCTCCCTACTTTTATATTCAATCCCCCTCGCTATGAAGGCCAGCATCCCATTCGCCTTCCTGACCACCTGCTGCACCTGCAAGCTGGGTTTTTGCGACAAAGAAACTTAAACAAGGAGTAAGGAGGGTGAAAAGGGGCCATGGAAAAGCATTGGCAGCAGGATTAAGAAAAATCCCAAGGCTTTTTATACAAATATAAAGAGTAAGAGGGCAGCCAGGGTGGGGATTGGCCCACTCAAGGGCAAGGGAGGGAATCTATGGGTGGAGCCAGAGGAAATGGGTGAGGTATTAAATGAGTATTTTGTGTCAGTATTCACCAAAGAGAAGGATTTGGTGGATGATGAGTCTGGGAAAGGATGTGTAGATAGTTTGAGTCATGTTGAGATCAAAAAGGAGGTGGTATTGGGGTTCTTGAGAAACATTAAGGTTGACAAGTCTCCAGGGCCTGATGGGATATACCCCAGAATACTGAGAGAGGAAATTGCTGGGGCCTTGAGAGAAATCTCTGTATCCTCACTGGCTACAGGGGAGGTTGTGTTGTGGATTTAGGCAGCATAAAAACGGATAAAGCTCCGGGGCCTGATGGTATTTATCCCAGGCTGCTTAGGGAGGTGAAAGATGAAATTTCTGGGCCTCTGACGCAAATCTTTGTCTCTTCTTTGGACACAGGTGAGGTCCCAGAGGACCGGAGGATAGCTAATGTGGTACCGCTGTTTAAAAAGGGTAGTAGGGATAACCCTGGTAATTATAGACCAGTGAGTTTGACATCGGTGGTAGGAAAATTATTGGAAAAAATTCTTAGGGATAGGATGTATGAGCATTTGGAGCGTTGCGATCTGATTAGGGATACGCAGCATGGCTTTGTTCAGGGGAGGTCTTGCCTTACGAATCTGGTAGAACTTTTTGAGAAGGTGACAAAAACGGTTGACGATGGGAGAGCCGTTGATGTCGTCTATATGGATTTCAGTAAGGCGTTTGACAAAGTCCCTCATGGTAGGCTGGTAGAAAAGGTTAAGGCGCATGGGATACGAGGCCAGGTAGCTAGATGGATTGATAACTGGCTTGGTAAGAGGAGGCAGAGTAGTAGTGGAAGGGTCCTTTTCTAGCTGGAGGTCTGTCACCAGTGGTGTGCCGCAGGGCTCAGTACTGGGATCTCTTCTCTTCGTAATATATATAAACGACTTGGAAGAGGGCGTACGTGGTGTGATCAGCAAGTTTGCAGATGGCACAAAGATGGCAGGATTGGAGGATAGCGAGGAGGATTGTCAGGTGACACAGCAGGATATAGATAGGCTGGTATATTGGGCAGATAGATGGCAGATGGAATTTAATCCTGACAAATGCGAGGTGAAGCATTTTGGAAGGAATAATGCAGGGAGGAGTTACATGATAAAAGGTAGACCTGTTAAGAGTATAGAAATGCAGAGGGACCTGGGAATGCAAGTGCACAAGTCTCTGAAGATGGCAACCCAGGTGGAGAAGGTTGCAAAGAAAGCTTATGGAATGCTAGCCTTTATAGGAAGGGGTATAGAGTATAAGAGCTGGAGTCTAATGCTTCAGTTGTATAGAACGTTGGTTAGGCCGCATTTGGAGTACTGCGTCCAGTTCTGGTCACCTTACTACCGGAAGGACATGGAGACTCTAGAGAGAGTGCAGAGGAGGTTTACCAGGATGCTGCCTGGTATGGAAGGACTGAGTTATGGGGAAAGATTGGGTAAACTGGGGCTCTTTTCCTTAGAAAGACGGAGATTAAGGGGGGATCGGATAGAGGTGTATAAAATAATGAAGGGTATGAATAAACAGTGGCAGGCTTTTCCCTAGATTGGAGACAAATATCATGAGGGGTCACGAGCTAAGGGTGAGGGGGGAGAAGTATAATTTGGATGCTAGAGGGAGGTTTTTCACACAGAGGGTCGTGGGGGTATGGAATGCACTACCAAGTAAGGTGGTGGAGGCAGGCACGCTGGACTTAAGGTTTACTTAGATAGGCACATGAGTGAAACAGGGATGGAGGGTTATAGGAGACGGTTTTAAAAAGGGTCAGAGCCTCGGGACGTTACTGGAAATCTAATGCTACATGTGTTGATGTTTTGTCTCTTTTACTCCACAGGTGTGTCGGTCCACCTTGTTGTCTAACGAGGGGCATGCACACGGTGGGTCGTGCGTGGGCTGCTCTTGGATATTTCGAGAGTGGCCTAGTACTTCACGTCGTTGTGTGTGCTTAAAACTGGACCAGCAGATGGGCACCACAACAGCTCAGTGACTATCACTGCTTGCTGTGCAGATACATGGATTTGGGCCTGTGTCTGTGGGAGTTTGCACATTCTCCCTGTGCTTGCGTGGGTTTTCTCCGGGTGCTCCGGTTTCCTCCCACACCCCAAAGATGTGCTCTTAGGCTGGTTGGTGTAACAAATTGTCCCTAAGCTATTCTCCCCTGAATCTGGTTTCCAATGGGGGAACCATATGCATACACACGGGTCAAGGTAGGTGTAGGAAAGTGCTTTGTTAAGATGGTGGCGCGGGCTTGTTGGGCCGAAGGGCCTGTTTCCCGTGCTGGGTTGTTCTTTGTTCTTTGAGATGCCGGCATTGGACTGGGGTAAACACAGTAAGAAGTCTCAACACCAGGTTAAAGTACAACAGGGTTATTTGGTAGCACGAGCTTTCGGAGCACTTCTTCTTCATCAGGTAAGTGGGATTTCTGTTCACAAACAGGGTATATAAAGACACAAACTCAATTTACAAAACAATGGTTGGAATGCGAGTCTTTACAGGTAATCAAGTCTTAAAGGTACAGACAATGTGAGTGGAGAGAGGGTTAAGCACAGGTTAAAGATAACCTTTGTTGACCTCACGAAAGCTTTCGACACTGTCAGCCGACAAGGCATGTGGAATAGAACATAGAACATAGAACATTACAGCGCAGAACAGGCCCTTCGGCCCACGATGTTGCGCCGACCAGTTAAAAAAACAATGACCCACTAACCTAAACCAATCCCTTTCCATCCATAAACCTATCCACGGATCTCTTAAACGCCCCCAAACTAGGCGCATTTACAACTGCAGCAGGCAGGGCATTCCAATCCCTCACCACCCTCTGGGTAAAGAACCTACCCCTGACATCCGTCCTATAACTACCACCCCTTAATTTAAAGCCATGCCCCCTCGTGCTAGCTTTCTCCATCCGAGGAAAAAGGCTATCACTGTCCACCCTATCTAAACCTCTAATCATCTGAAATGTTTCAATAAGATCCCCTCTTAGCCGCCTTCTTTCTAACGAAAACAACCTCAAATCCCTCAGTCTCTCCTCATAGGACCTTCCCTCCACACCAGGCAACATCCTGGTAAACCTCCTCTGCACCCTCTCCAAAGCCTCCACATCCTTCCTATAATGTGGGGACCAGAACTGCACACAGTACTCCAAGTGCGGCCGCACCAGAGTTGTGTACAGTTGCAACATGACGCTGCGACTCCTAAATTCAATCCCCCTACCAATAAACGCCAAGACACCGTACGCCTTCTTAACAACCTTATCTACTTGATTCCCAACTTTCAGGGATCTATGTACACATACACCTAGATCCCTCTGTTCATCCACACTATTCAAAGTCCTCCCGTTAGCCCTATACTCAACACATCTGTTATTTCTGCCAGAGTGAATTACCTCACACTTCTCCGCATTAAACTCCATCCGCCACCTCTCGGCCCAGCTCTGCAACTTGTCCAAGTCCCCCTGTAAACTATGACACCCTTCCTCACAATCTACCACACCTCCGACTTTGGTGTCATCAGCAAATTTACTAATCCACCCAACTATACCCTCATCCAGATCATTAATAAAAATTACAAACAGCAGTGGCCCCAAAACAGATCCCTGAGGCACACCACTCGTAACTGAACTCCATGACGAATATTTACCATCAACCACCACCCTCTGTCTCCTATCTGCTAGCCAATTCCTGATCCAATTACCGAGATTACCCTCAATCCCATACATCTGCATTTTCTGCAGAAGCCTACCATGGTGAACCTTATCAAACGCCTTACTAAAATCCATATACACCACGTCAACTGCCTTACCCCCATCCACCTCTTTGGTCACTTTCTCAAAAACTCAATAAGGTTAGTAAGGCACGACCTACCCTTCACAAAACCATGCTGACTATCTCCAATCAATTCATTACTCTCCAAATAACTATAAATCCTATCCCTAATAATTTTTTCTAAAACTTTACCCACAACAGAAGTAAGACTCACCGGTCTATAATTCCCGGGGAAGTCTCTGTTCCCCTTCTTAAACAACGGGACAACATTCGCTATCCTCCAATCTTCTGGCACTATACCAGAGACCAACGACGACCTGAAGATCAGAGCCAGAGGCTCTGCAATCACCTCTCTTGCCTCCCAGAGAATCCTAGGGTAAATCCCATCCGGCCCAGGGGACTTATCTATTTTCAAACCCTCAAGAATATCTAGCACATCCTCCTTATCAACTGCAATACTATCCAGTTTACAACCCTGTAACCCAGTGTTCTCCACAACTACATTTATGTCTCCCTGCGTGAACACCGAAGAGAAATATTGGTTCAATGCCTCTCCAATCTCTTCCGGTTCCACACGTAACTTCCCACTGCTGTCTCTAACTGGCCCTAATCTTGCCCTAATCAATCTTCTGTTCTTGACATACCTATAGAACGCCTTAGGATTCTCCTTAATCCTATCAGCCAAAGTCTTCTCGTGTCCTCTTTTAGCTCTTCTTAACTCACTCTTTAACTCCCTCCTAGCCAATCTAAAGCTTTCTAGTGCACTACCCGAGCCCTCAAGTCTCATCCTGACATAAGCCTCCTTTTTCCTTTTAACCAGCGAATCAACTTTTTTAGTGCACCACGGTTCCCTAGCTCAACCATTTCCTCCTTGCCTGACAGGGACATACATATCAAGGACTCGCAGTAGCTGCTCCTTGAAAAAACTCCACATTTCGGACGTTCCCAGTCCCTGTAATCTCCTAGTCCAACCTATGCTTCCTAATTCTCTCCTAATAGCCTCATAATTACCCTTCCCCCAGCTAAAACTACTGACCCGAGGTTCATGCCTATCCCTTTCCATCACTAAGGTGAACTTAACCGAATTGTGGTCACTATCACCAAAATGCTCACCAACTTCCAAGTCTAGCACCTGGTCTGGCTCATTTCCCAGCACCAAATCCAATATAGCCTCACCTCTAGTCGGCCTATCTCATACTGAGTCAAAAAACCTTCCTGCACGCTTTGTACAAAAACTGACCCCTCTAACGAGCTAGAGCTATAGCAATTCCAATCAATATTCGTAAAGTTAAAGTCCCCCATAACAATTACCCTATTACTTTCACTCCTAACCAGGATCGTCTCCGCAATCCTTTCCTCAACCTCTCTAGAACTTTTAGGAGGTCTATAAAAGACTCCCAACAGGGTGACCTCTCCTCTCCTATTTCTAATCTCCGCCCATACTACCTCAACAGACAAGTCCTCATCAAACTTCCTCTCTGACACTGTGATACAGTCCTTGACCAATAATGCTACCCCTCCCCCCCTTCTACCTCCTTCTCTACTCCGACTAAAGCATTTGAACCCCGGAACCTGCAACAACCATTCCTGACCCTGCTCTATCCATGTCTCTGAAATGGCCACAACATCAAAGTCCCAGGTACTGGTCCACGCTGCAAGTTCATCCACTTTATTGCGAATACGCCTCGCATTAAAGTATACGCATTTCAAACCCTGCTCCGCCCCACCCCCACGATGCCGTGCATTGCAGTCCCCATCTATGTCCCCCTCACTTTCACCCCCTCTACCCAGGATCCCACCCCCCCTCTATGTTCTATGAGGATTACACACACAAACTTACACACACACACATACACACACACACGCAAACACACATAGACATACTAACTCACACACACTCACACACACATGCACACTCACTCACACTGATTCCAGACACTACTCACACACACACATACGCACACACAAACACAGACACGTGCACACACACTGATTACAGACAGCACACACATACTGTCACATACACTATCTCACACCTACACACAAACACACACACACACTGATTACAGACACACACTCACACATGCGCACTCACACATACACACACTAACACACACACTCACACACACATACACACACACACATGTACACTCACACACACACACATAAACACAGACACTGATGAGAGACACACACCCTCACACAGACACACTCTGATTACAGACACACGCTCACGGATGAACACACACACATGCACACTCTCTCTCACACATACACTCACACACATACACACACACACTCATACCCACACTCTCACATACACTGTCTCATACACATACACACTGATTACAGACACACACGTGCACACACACACATACACACACTCACACCCACACTCTCACATACACTCTCTCACAACTACTCACACACATACACTGATTGTAGACACGTTCACACACGCACACATACTCACAAGAAAACTCACACATACACACACACACACAGATTACAGACACACACATACACTCACACACATAAACAATCACACACAAACACACATACTATCATATACACTCACATACTCACACACAGAAACGCACACTGATTACAGGCACACATATACACTCTCACACACTCACAAATGCACACACACACAAATACAAACATGCACAAACACACACACACATACACTGATTACAGACAGACACACACATTACACATTGATTACAGACACACACTCACATATACGCACTCAAATATTCAAACACACATGCGCACACATACACAACACTGATTACAGACAGACACACTCACAATCACACGCATACACACATAAACACACTGATCTCAGATACACACTCACACCCTCAGTCCAGACACATACACACACACACTCGCACACGCGCAATCACACACACACACGCCCACACTCACACACATACACACACGCACACTAATTACAGACACACGCACACATACACAAACATGCATGCACACACACACACGCTGATTACAAATACACACTCAACATACACTCACACAAACAGATAGACACACACTGATTCCAGACGCATACTCTCTTTCCCTCACACACACACAGACACGTACACACGCACAAACACAGACAAACTGATTACAGACACACACACACACACACACACTCTCTCTCACACAATCACACACACACACTCACACACAAACACTGATTACAGACACATACACACACTTACACATACACACACACAGATACACTCACACATACATACATGCACACATTGGTTACAGGCACACACACACAGCCGCTCACACACAGACAGGCACACACACACATATGCACTGACACTGATAACAGACACATTCCCTCACACACACACACACACACACACTGATTGCAGACTCACACTCATACATACACACTCACATACGCACGCACAGAGATAACAGACACATTCACAGACATGCATACAGACACTCACACACATGCACATGGTCTGATTACAGACACACACTCACACACATGCACACACAAACAAAGAACAATACAGCACAAGAAATAGGCCCTTCAGACACACATTTGCCCATGCACAATCACACACTCACACACAAACACTCACACTCACACACACACACACACACACACACACTGCTTACGGACACACACACACACACACACTTACACACTGAGGACAGACACATACTCACACAGACTGACACACACGCACACACAAACACACACAAACTGATTACACACTCACAGAGATTACAAACACACACTAACATATGTACAATCCCACACACGCTCACACATGCACACACTCTCTCACTCAACCACACTCACACATTACAGACACACGCTCACACACACATTCACACAGCACAGATACACACTCCACACGCACAAGCACACACTGATTACAAACACACTCACACACACACACCTACACACACACACACACTCTCATAGAACATAGAACATTCCAGCACAGTACAGGTCCTTCGGCCCTCGATGTTGCGCCGACCAGTGGAACCAATCTAATGACCCTCTAACCTAAACTATTCCAATGTTATCTATATGCCTATCCACTGACCATTTGAATGCCCTTAAAGTTGGTGAGTCCACAACTGCTGCAGGCAGGGCATTCCACACCCTTACTACCCTCTGAGTAAAGAACCTACCTCTGACATCCGTCCTATAATTACCACCCCTTCATTTAAAGCTATGTCCCCTCGTGTTAGCCAGCACCATCCGAGGTAAAAGGCTCTCACTGTCCACCCTATCCAATCCTCTGATCATCTTGTATGCCTCAATTAGGTCACCTCGTAACCTTCTTCTCTCCAATGAAAATAACCTCAAATCCCTCAGCCTTTCCTCATAAGACCTTCCCACCATACCAGGCAACATCCTGGTAAACCTCCTCTGCACCCTTTCCAATGCCTTCACATCTTTCTTATAATGCGGCGACCAGAACTGTACGCAATACTCCAAGTGCGGCCGCACCAGAGTTTTGTACAGTTGTAACATGACCTCACGGCTCCGAAATTCAATCCCTCTACCAATAAGAGCTAACACACCGTACGCCTTCTTAACAACCTTATCAACCTGGGTGCCAACTTTCAGGGAGCTATGCACATGTACCCTGAGATCTCTCTGCTCGTCAACACTACTAAGAGACCTTCCATTAGCCCTATATTCTGTACTCCTGTTACTCTTACCAAAGTGAATCACCTCACACTTTTCCGTATTAAACTCCATTTGCCACCTCTCGGCCCAGCTCTGCAGCTTATCTATGTCCCTCTGCAAACTGTAACATCCATCCTCACTGTCTACAACTCCTCCAACTTTGGTGTCGTCAGCAAATTTACTAACCCATCCTTCTGCACCCTCATCTAGGTCATTTATAAAAATGACAAACAGCAGTGGCCCCAAAACAGATCCTTGAGGTACACCACTTGTAACTGAACTCCAGGTTGAATATTTCCCATCAACCACCACCCTCTGTCTTCTATCAGCTCACCAATTCCTGATCCAAACTGCTAAATCACCCTCAATCCCATGCATCTGCAATTTCTGCAATAGCCTACCATGGGGAACCTTATCAAACGCTTTGCTAAAATCCATATACACCACGTCAACTGCCTTACCCTTATCCACCTCTTTGGTCACCTTTTCAAAAAACTCGATAAGGTTTGTGAGGCACCACCTACCCTTCACAAAACCGTGTTGACTATCCCTAATCAATTTATTTCTCTCTAGATGATTATTAATCCTATCCCTTATAATTCTTTCCAAAACTTTGCCCACAACAGAAGTAAGGCTCACCGGTCTATAATTCCCAGGATGGTCTCTACTCCCCTTCTTGAACAAGGGGACAACATTTGCTATCCTCCAGTCTTCCGGCACTATACCTGAAGCCAATGACGACATGAAGATCAAAGCCAAAGGCTCTGCAATCTCCTCCCTAGCCTCCCAGAGAATCCTAGGGTAAATCCCATCTGGCCCAGGGGACTTATCTATTTTCATACTCTCAAGAATTGCCAACACCTCCTCCTTATGTACCTCAATCCCATCTAGTCTACTACCTGGTATCGCAGTATTCTCCTCGACTACACTGACTTTTTCCTGCGTGAATACTGTCGAAAAATACTCATTCAGTGCTTCTCCTATCTCTTCAGGCTCCACGCACAACTTCCCACTGCTGTCTCTGACTGGCCCGAATCTTGCCCTAACCAATGTTTTATTCTTGACATAGCTGTAGAAAGCTTTAGGATTTTCCTTGATCCTATCTGCCAAAGTCTTCTCATGTCCTCTTCTAGCTCCTCTTAACTCTCTCTTTACTCACATACACTCTCTCACACACATACTCACAAACATGCACTGATTACAAACACACACACACGCACAGATTACAGACATGAACACATTACAGACACACACTCAAACGCACACACTGATTACACACACACACACAGACACACACAGACACACACTCCACACACACTCACTCACACACACACAGATACACACTCCACACGCGCACACTCACACACTTACGCACACATACATACACAGACACACACTCCACACACACTCACTCACACACACATACACAAACTCACACTGATTGCAGACACACACACAGATTACAGACACACAGTCACACACACAAACTCACACTCGCACAAACACATGCACACACATACACTGATTGCAGACACACACTCATACACACACACACACACACACACATACACAGGTACACACTCCACACACGCACACACACTGATTACAAACACACTCTCACACTCTCACATACACTGTCTCACACACACACACACACACACACATACACAAACACACAGTGATTACAGACACACACTCACACACGCACTGATTACAGGCACACACACATGCACAGATTACAGACACACACTCACACACACACATGCACACAGGACAGCCACAATCTCACACACACATAACAGACTCACGCACACACACTGATTACAGACATACAGACACAAAGATAACAGACACACACACACACAAACACACAGATAACACACACACACCAACAACAGGCACATTCGCAAACCCACAGACAACAGACAGACAGACACATTCACACACACACAATACACACACACGTAGAAGATACATTCACATTGACACACACACACAGATTACAGACACTATCACACACACACATACAGATTACAAACACACACAAAAACAGGGACATTCACACACGCACAGACAACAGATTCCTTCACACACACAGTACACACACACACACACGCACACACATACATAGCAGATATATTCACATACACACACAGATTACAGAAAAGCATACAACAGACACACACACACACACACACACACACACACACACACACACACACACACACACACACACACACACAGATAACAGACATATTGTCGGATGTGGGAGATCCTGGAGTCTCCTAGCCTCCTGGACGTCCACATCTGTGCTGGGTGTGCTGAGCTGCGGTTCCTAAGGGACCGCGTTAGGGAACTGGAACCACAGCTCGGTGACCTTCGTCTGGTCAGGGAGAACAAGGAGGTGATGGAGAGGAGTTAGACACAGGTGGTCACACCAGGGCCACGGAAGGCAGGCAAGTAGGTCATGGTCAGGAAGGGGAAGGGTCAGGTGCCACAGAGCACCTCAGTGGCTGTGCCCCTTCACAATAAATACCCCTGTTTGAGGGCTGTTGGGGGGGACAGCCCACCTCGGGGAAGCAGCGGTGGCCGTGCCTCCGGCACAGAGTCTGGCCCTGTAGCTCAGAAGGGTAGGGAGAGGAGGAGGAAGGCAGTAGTGATAGGGGACACTACAGTGAGGGGCTCGGACAGGCGAGTCTGCGGACGCACTCAAGAAACTCGGATGGTAGTTTGCCTCCCTGGTGCCAGGATCATGTCCCAGACATCCTGAAAGGGGAGGGGGAGGAGCCGGAGGTTGTGGTTTATATAGGTATCGCTGACATGGGCAGGAAGAGGGAGGCAGTCGTGAAAAGGGACTATAGGGAACTGGGTAGGCAGCTGAGGAAGAGAAAAGCGAAGGTAGTAATCTCAGGATTGCTGCCTGCGCCGTGGGAGAATGAGGGAAGAAATGAAATGAGGTGGAGGCTGAATGCGTGGCTGAGGGACTGGTGCAGAGGGCAGGGATTTCGGTTCCTAGATCATTGGGACCTCTTTAGGGGCAGGTGTGACCTGTACAGTAAAGACGGGTGGCACTTAAATCCCAGGGGGACTAATATCTTGGCGGGAAGACTGGCTAAGGCTACCGGGGGGACTTTAAACTAGAAAGGATGGGGGGAGGGAACTGTGATGGGGAAACTGGGACGGAGGAGGTTCGCTCCCATGTAGGGAAGGACTGCAGGCAGTATGAGAGGGAGGTTAGACAGGGGGTGGAGAAGGGAAATGCCCAGACTGAGGGGCTGAAGTGTATATATTTTAATGCAAGGAGTGTAGTGAATAAGGTAGATGAGCTTAGGGCGTGGATTGCTGCTTGGGAATGTGATGTGGTGGCCATTACGGAGACTTGGATGTCTCAGGGACAGGACTGGGTACTTCAGGTGCCAGGATTCAGATGCTTCAGGAAGGACAGGGAGGATGGCAGAAGGGGTGGTGGAGTGGCACTGTTGATCAGGGACAGTGTCATGGCTGCAGAGAAAGAGGATGCCGTGGAGGGACTATCTACAGAGTCTCTGTGGGTGGAAGTTACGAACAGCAAAGGGTCGAAAACTTTGCTGGGTGTATTCTATAGGCCGCCCAATAGTGACAGGGAAGTTGAGGTGCAGATAGGGAAACAGATTCTGGAGAGATGTAGTAATAACAGAGTTGTCGTGATGGGGGACTTTAATTTCCCAAACATCGACTGGAATATCCCTAGGGTAAGGAGTTTGGATGGGGAGGAGTTTGTTAGGTGTGTTCAGGAAGGTTTCCTGACACAGCACGTGGATAAGCCTACGAGGGGAGAGGCTGTACTTGACCTGGTACTGGCGAATGAACCAGGACAGGTGATGGATCTCTCGGTAGGAGAGCATCTCGGGGATGGAGATCATAATTCTATCTCCTTCACGATAGCATTGGAACGAGATAGGATCAGGCAGGCTAGGAAGGTGTTTATCTGGAGTAAGGGGAAATATGAAGACATCAGGCAGACAATTGGACGAGTAAACTGGAAGGAGGTGTTCTTGGGGGAAAAGTACTGAAGGAAGGTGGTGGATTTTCAAGGAATGTTTGTCTGGAGCTCTGCACGACAACATTCCGATGAGACAAGGAGGTTCTGGTAGGTCGCGGGAACCGTGGTGCACGAAGGTTGTGCTGAATTTAGTCAAGAAGAGAAGAAAAGCTTACAAAAGGTTCAAGGAGCTCGGTAATGTTAGAGATCTACAAGAGTATACGGCTAGTAGGAAGGAACTTAAGAAGGAAATTAGGAGAGCCAGAAGGGGTCAGCAAGGCCTTTGACAAGGTCCCTCAGGGGAGGTTAGTTGGGAAGGTTCAGTCACTAGGTATAGATGGGGAGGTAGTAAATTGGATTTGACACTGGCTCAATGGAAGAAGCCAGAGAGTGGTTGTGGAGGATTGCTTCTCTGAGTGGAGGCCTGTGTCGAGTGGTGTGCCGCAGGGATCGGTGTTGGGTTTATTGCTGTTTGTCATCTATATCAATGATAGAACCATAGAAAATTCCAGCTCAGAAACAGGCCTTTTGGCCCTTTCTTGTCTGTGCCGAACCATTTTTTGCCTAGTCCCACTGACCTGCACTTGGACCATATCCCTCCACACCCCTCTCATCCATGAACCCGTCCGAGTTTTTCTCAAATGTTAAAAGTGACGCCGCATTTACCACTTTATCCGGCAGCTCATTCCACACTCCCACCCCTCTCTGCGTGAAGAAACCCCCCCTAATATTCCCTTTACACTTTTCTCCTTTCACCCTTAACCCATGCCCTCTGGTTTTTTTCTCCTCTAGCCTCAGTGGAAAAAGCCTGCTTGCATTCACTCTATCTATACCCATCAAAATCTTATACACCTCTATCAAATCTCCCCTCATTCTTCTACACTCCAGGGAATAAAGTCCTAACCTATTCAATCTCTCTAACTCAGCTTCTCAAGTCCCGGCAACATCCTTGTGAACCTTCTCTGCACTCTTTCAACCTTATTTACATCCTTCCTGTAACTAGGTGACCAAAACTGTACACAATACTCTAAATTCAGCCTCACCAATGCCTTATATAACCTTACCATAACACTTCAACTTTTATACAGAATATAGGGCTAATGGAAGGACTGTTGGTAGTGTCGATGAGCAGAGAGATCACGGGGTACATGTGCATAGCTCCCTGAAAGTTGGCACCCAGGTTGATAAGGTTGTTAAGAAGGCGTACGGTGTGTTAGCTTTTATTGGTAGAGGGATTGAATTTTGGAGCCGTGAGGTCATGTTACAACTGTACAAAACTCTGGTGCGGCCGCACTTGGAGTATTGCGTATAGTTCTGGTCGCCACATTATAAGATGTGGAGGCATTGGAAAGGGTGCAGAGGAGGTTTACCAGGATGTTGCCTGGTATGGTGGGAACGTCTTATGAGGAAAGGCTGAGGGACTTGAGGTTATTTTCATTGGAGAGAAGAAGGTTACGAGGTGACCTAATTGAGGCACACAAGATGATCAAAGGATTGGATAGGGTGGACAGTGAGAGCCTTTTACCTCGGATGGTGATGGCTAACACGAGGGGACATAGCTTTAAATTAAGGGGTGGTAATTATAGGACGGATGTCAGAGGTAGGTTCTTTACTCAGAGGGTAGTAAGGGTGTGGAATGCCCTGCCTGCAGCAGTTGTGGACTCGCCAACTTTAAGGGCATTGAAATGGTCAGTGGATAGGCATATGGATAACATTGGAATAGTTTAGGTTAGAGGGTCATTAGATTGGTTCCACTGGTCGGCGCAACATCGAGGGCCGAAGGGCCTGTACTGCGCTGGAATGTTCTATGTTCCCATGCAAGACTTCTTGAGAAGGTGAGAGGGGATGGGGTCCAAGGGCCTTTGACCTTGTGGATCCAGAACTGGCTTGCCTGCAGAAGGCAGAGAGTGGTTGTGGATGGGTCTTTTTCTGAATGGAGGTCAGTCACCAGTGGAGTGCCCCAGGGATCTGTTCTGGGACCCTTGCTGTTTGTCATTTTCATAAATGACCTGGATGAGGAAGTGGAGGGATGGGTTAGTAAGTTCGCTGATGACACGAAGGTCGGTGGTGTTGTGGATGGTCTGGAAGGATGTCAAAAGTTGCAGCAGGACATAAATAGGATGCAGGACTGGGCGGAGAAGTGGCAGATGGACTTCAACGCGGATAAATGTGTAGTTGTCCATTTTGGCAGAACCAATGGGATGAACGAGTACACTATCAAGGGCAGAAGTCTGAGTAGTGTTGAAGCACAGAAGGATCTTGGGGTCCGGGTCCACAGGACTCTTAAATCGGCCTCGCAGGTGGGGGATGTGGTCAAGAAGACGTATGGTGTACTGGCCTTCATTAATCGAGAGATTGAGTTTAGGAGTCGGGAGGTAATGCTGCAACTTTATAAGACCCTTGTCAGACCCCACTTGGAGTACTGTGCGCAGTTCTGGTCGCCTCACTATAGGAAGGATGTAGAAGCTATTGAAAGGGTACAGAGGAGATTTACAAGGATGTTGCCTGGACTGGGAGGCATGCCTTATGAAGTTAGGTTGAGGGAGCTGGGTCTCTTTTCCCTGGAGAGACGAAGGTTGAGAGGCGACCTGATAGAGGTTTATAAAATGTTGAGTGGAATAGATAGGGTGGATTCTCAGAGGCTATTTCCCCGGGTTGAAATGGTCGCTACGAGAGGACACAGATTTAAGGTGCGGGGAAGAAAGTACAGAAGTGATGTTAGGGGTAAGTTTTTCACTCAGAGGGTGGTCAGTGAATGGAATCGGCTGCCGTCAGTGGTGGTGGAGGCGAACTCGCTGGGGTCTTTTAAAAGACTTCTGGATGAGTATATGGGATTTAATGAGATTGGGGGTTATAGATAGGTCTGTAGGTTGGTGGGTGTTGATGTGATCGGCGCAACTCGTGGGCCGAAGGGCCTGTTTGTGCTGTAGTGCTTTATGTTCTATGTTCTACATGATCGTACCAGAGTGATGGGCCTGGATACACTGTGTTAGTGAGTTTCTTTGGCAGGCAGAGGGGTGATGACGCTAAGCACCATTACGATGGTGTAAACTAGTCTGACTCCTACCTGAGCTCCACATGCACGCTGGCACCTGGGCCCACATCTGTGTAGTGGGTAAAGGATCTGAAACCCCCATACAGGGCCCTGGGGCAGGTGGGGTGGGGGATGGGAGGGAGTCACTCACAGGTTCTGCATAACTAATGGTTTCCTTTCCTCAGCGTTTGAGACATTGATAGGATGCAGAGCTGGGCTGAAAAGTGGCAGATGGAGTTTAACCCTGATAAGTGTGAGGTGATTAATTTTGGTAGGACAAACTTGAATGTGGATTACAGGGTCAACGGCAGGGTTCTGGGGAATGTGGAGGAACAGAGAGATCTTGGGGTTCATATCCACAGATCTCTGAAGGTTGCCATTCAAGTGGATAGAGCCGTGAAGAAGGCTTATAGCGTGTTAGTGTTTATTAACGGGGGTTTGAGTTTAAGAGCCGTGGGGTTATACTGAGACTATACAGGACCTTGGTGAGACCACATTTGAAATATTGTGTTCAGTTCTGGTCACCTCACTATAAGAAGGATGTGGAAGCATTGGAGAGAGTGCAGAGGAGATTTACCAGGATGCTGCCTGGTTTGGAGGGTAGATCTTATGAGGAAAGGTTGAGGGAGCTGGGACTTTTGTCTTTAGAGTGGAGGAGGATGAGAGGCGACTTAATAGAGGTTTATAAGATGATGAGGGGGATAAATAGAGTGGATGTGCAGAGACTGTTTCCTCGGGTAGATGTAGCTATTACTAGGGGGCATAACTATAAGGTTCATGTTGGGAGATATAGGAGGGATGTCCGAGGTAGATTCTTCACTCAGAGAGTGGTTGGGGTGTGGAATGCACTGCCTGCTGTGATAGTGGAGTCGGACACTTCAGGAACTTTCAAGTGGTTATTGGATAGCCACATGGAGCACTCCAGAATGATAGGGAGTGGGATAGCTTGATCTTGGGTTCGGACATAGCTCGGCACAACATCGAGGGCCGAAGGGTCTGTACTGTGCTGTAATGTTCTATGTTTCTATGTTTCTATCAAGGGGGCCTCCCCAACTGACACCAACATAAAGCATCCCTCCAGCATTATCAATGGAAGAAGATTCCTGTTCGAGACAAATTAGTCTGGTGGCTGAAAAACATTTGATAAATGCAACAAAGGAGTTTAAATAATAAGTTCTAACATAAAAATGTATGAATGGAAAATGTTAAGGTGCTTAAAGATCTATCTAACTAGTGCAGCCCTTCCCCCATACCACCTTAGTGCAACTACAACTTCCTAACCTTATGTGGCCTACCACAACATCTGTGACTCCCAGAATTTACATCGGGGCCAGCTGCCTACCTCATCCCACGGTCAGTGATGTCTTCGTCGTCCAGTACTTCCCCGGAGCGGAGAAGCTACGACATCTTCTCCGGAGTCTTCAACATATCATTGATGAAGACGAACATCTCACCAGGGCCATCCCCACACCCCCACTTCTTGCCTTCAGACAACCACACAACCTCAAACAGACCATTGTTCGCAGCAAACTACCCAGCCTTCAGGAGAACAGTGACCACAATACCACACAACCCTGCCACAGCAACCTCTGCAAGACATGCCGGATCATCGACATGGATACCATCATCACACGTGAGAATACCATCCACCAGGTACACGGTAAATACTCTTGCAACTCGGCCAACATTGTCTACCTGATACGTTGCAAGAAAGGATGTCCCGAAGCATGGTACATTGGGGAGACCATGCAGACGCTACGACAACGGATGAATGAACATCGCTCGACAATCACCAGTCAAGACTGTTCCCTTCCTGTTGGCGAACACTTCAGTGGTCACGGGCATTCAGCCTCTGACCTTCGGGTAAGCATTCTCCAAGGCGGCCTTCACAACACACGACAGCGCAGAGTCGCTGAACAGAGACTGATAGCCAAGTTCCGCACACATGAGGACGGTCTCAACAGGGATCTTGGGTTCATGTCACACTATCTGTAACCCCCGTGACTTGCCTGGGTTTGCAAAACCTCACTTACTGTACTGTCTGGAGACAATACACATCTCTTTAAACTGTGATCAGTGCTCCTTCCACTCACATTATCAGCCACTTCAGGTCTTGAACAGCAGGTTAGGTGTAAAGATTCGCATTCTAATCAGTAATCTCTAAACTGTCTGTGCTTTATATGCTCTGTCAGAGGCCAGAACTCTCCATTCACCTGACGAAGAGGGTGTCCCTCGAAAGCTTGTGAGTATATTATCAAATAAATAGGTTGGACTAAAACCTGGTGTTGTCAGACTTTTTACTGTGTTTACGCCAGTCCAACGCCGGCATACCCACATCAGTGATGTGTGTGGCAGGCATTCTCTGGAGACCCTGGACCGTGAGGGCTCTGGCCTGCTTCCAGGTGTCTGGGATGTTTTCTGGACACCCTCTTCACCCCGCTGCCTGAGATGCCCGTGTCAGGAAGGAGGGGAGTCAGAAGGTGTAGCCACAGCCACAGTCTCCTGACTGGAAGGCCCTGGCATGGGCTCAAGCCCTTTTTCCTTCCTTGGAGTTCCTGTGGGCCCTGGGTCACTCCATGCGATGGCAGTGCTTCTGTAGTGAACTCCAGAAGTTAGAACATAGAACCACCTGGCACTGCCAGTCCTGGAGGACCACCTCCGTCCTACCCATGGTGGTTAAGACCTCTGCGACGGCCCTTGAGTCGGGGCAACCTATTAATGACTGCAACAAATGCCCTCTGAGACTAGGCTCACTCTGCAACCCCTCAGCCATGGCCCTCTGCGATTAGGCCACATCTTCAAAAGCTGCTGCCATAGCCTGCTGTGTCTCAGCACTGGCCCGCTGGGTCTCCTGCAAGCTCTGCAGCCGCTCAGCATGACCCTCTGTGAATGCATCACATTCTCAAGAGCTGATGCCATCATAGACCACTGTGTCTCTGCTGTCCCACTCGGTCTCCTGCGAGCTCTCCAGCCCCTCAGCCATGAGCCACAGAATCTCCAGAAGCCTGCTGAGTCCCTCAGCTGTGGCCCACAGTGACTCGTCCAGGACCCTCTAGGACTCTGATGTGACTCAGCCATCGCGTGGAGCCTGCCACTCATGGTGAGGATCCCCTGCCCCAGGCTTTCCACCACAAATGCCACCCTTGGACTGTTGGTCTGAGAACCACACAAGACAGGCAACAGCTGGTCCACTGAAAGCTTTGGGACTCCTCCCAGCAGCCTGGCAGTGGGTCTAGTATGGCCGTTAGCTCCTCCTGCATTCCCTGGCTCTGTTACTGCATCTCCAGCAGCTGAGGGAGAAGTGATCTCAGAGGCCCAGCACTTAACCTGGGGCCAGCTGAGTCCTCGCCTCCGACAGGTCTTCACATGCCAGAGACCTAGGACGTTTCCTCCTCCACCCAATGTACATCAGCAGATATGTTGTACTCATCAGACAGTGATCCAGAAACCTCATCACTAACTGGATCCACCAATGTGTCAGTATCTGGGAATGGTGGACTGCGAGATGGAAGCTGATGCTAAAACAGGCCACCCTTGGAGGTTCCTTCAGCCAAATCCTCTGAGGACTCGTCTGAGCTATCTGGAGCAGGCTGGGTGGGAGCCGCAGTGGGGACTACAATGTCAGAAGGCTCCGAAGCGTCTGGATCTGTTCCTGCAACACAGGACACAAGGTTTGAGTGTAAGAGACAGAGAGGAATCCAGGATGTCAAACATGTGATTCACACCTTCTCCATTGAATATCGAACGAAGCAGTAAGAAAGTTATCCAAGAACAAAACAATCTAGGAGCAGGAATTGGCCACTTAGCCCCTCAAGCCTGCTCCACCATTCAATAAGATCATAGCAAATCATTCAGCCCATCAAGTCAGCATTGAACAGCAATCCCACCCAGGTCCTACCCCCATAACCACACATACTTACCCTGCTAATTCCCTTCAATGGGGGCAATTTAGCACAGCCAATCCACCTAACCCGCACATCTTTGGACTGTGGGAGGAAACTCAAGCACCCAGAGGAAACCCACACAGACACGGGGACAATGTGTAAAGTCCACACAGACAGTGACCTGAGGCCAAAATTGAACCTGGGTCCCTGGCGCTGTAAGGCAGCAGTGCTAACCACCGTGTCCCCACATTGTGCCTTTGTTTAAAAAGGGAAAAGCCTGGGAACTACAGGCCAGTGAGCCTCACACCTGTGGTGGGTAAATTGTTGGAAGGTATTTGGAGAGACAGGATCTACAGGCATTTAGAGACACAAGGACTGATTAGGGACAGTCAGCGTGGCTTTGTGAGTGGAAAATCATGTCTCACAAATTTGATTGAGTTTTTTGAAGGGGTAACCAAGAAGGTAGATGAGGGCAGTGCAGTTGCTGTTGTCACATGGACTTTAGTAAGGCCTTTGACAAGGTGCTGCATGGTAGGTTGTTGCAGAAAGTTAAATGTCACGGGATCCAGGGTGAGGGATCTAAATGGATACAAAATTGGCTTCTTGACAGAAATCAGAGGGTGGGTTGGAGAGAGTTGTTTTTCAAACTGGAGGCCTGTGACCAGTGGTGTGCCTCAGGGATCAGTGCTGGGTCCACTGTTATTTGTCATTTATATTAATGATTTGGATGAAAATATAGGGGGCATGGTTAGTAACTTTGCAGATGACACCAAGATTGGTGGCATAGTGGACAGTGAAGAAAGTTATCTCCAATTGCAACGGGATCTTGATCAATTGGGCCAGTGGGCTGACCAATGGCAGATGGAGTTTAGAACATAGAACATTACAGCGCAGAACAGGCCCTTCGGCCCACGATGTTGCGCCGACCAGTTAAAAAACAACGACCCACTAACCTAAACCAATCCCTTTCCATCCATAAACCTATCCACGGATCTCTTAAACGCCCCCAAACTAGGCGCATTTACAACTGCAGCAGGCAGGGCATTCCAATCCCTCACCATCCTCTGGGTAAAGAACCTACCCCTGACATCCGTCCTATAACTACCACCCCTTAATTTAAAGCCATATCCCCTCGTGCTAGCATTCTCCATCCGAGGAAAAAGGCTATCACTATCCACCCTATCTAAACCTCTAATCATCTTATATGTTTCAATAAGATCCCCTCTTAGCCGCCTTCTTTCGAACAAAAACAACCTCAAATCCCTCAGTCTCTCCTCATAGGACCTTCCCTCCATACCAGGCAACATCCTGGTAAACCTCCTCTGCACCCTCTCCAAAGCCTCCACATCCTTCCTGTAATATGGGGACCAGAACTGCACACAATAATCCAAGTGCGGACGCACCAGAGTTTTGTACAGTTGCAACATGACGCTGCGACTCCTAAATTCAATCCCCCTACCAATAAACGCCAAGACACCGTATGCCTTCCTAACAACCCTATCTACTTGATTCCCAACTTTCAGGGATCTATGTACACATACACCTAGATCCCTCTGTTCATCCACACTATTCAGAGTCCTACCGTTAGCCCTATACTCGACACATCTGTTATTCCTGCCAAAGCAAATTACCTCACACTTCTCCGCATTAAACTCCATCCGCCACCTCTCGGCCCAGCTCTGCAACCTGTCCAAGTCTCCCCGCAAACTATGACACCCTTCCTCACAATCTACCACACCACCGACTTTGGTGTCATCAGCAAATTTACTAATCCACCCAACTATACCCTCATCCAGATCATTAATAAAAATTACAAACAGCAGTGGCCCCAAAACAGATCCCTGAGGCACACCGCTCGTAACCGAACTCCATGACGAATATTTACCATCAACCACCACCCTGTCTCCTATCTGCTAGCCAATTCCTGATCCAATTTCCTAGATTACCCTCAATCCCATACATCTGCATTTTCTGCAGAAGCCTTCCATGGTGAACCTTATCAAACGCCTTACTAAAATCCATATATACCACGTCAACTGCCTTACCCCCATCCACCTCTTTGGTCACTTTCTCAAAAACCTCAATAAGGTTAGTAAGGCACGACCTACCCGCCACAAAACCATGCTGACTATCTCCAATCAATTCATTACTCTCCAAATAACTATAAATCCTATCCCTAATAATTTTTTCTAAAACCTTGCCCACAACAGAAGTAAGACTCACCAGTCTATAATTCCCGGGGAAGTCTCTGTTCCCCTTCTTAAACAACGGGACAACATTCGCTACCCTCCAATCTTCTGGCACTATACCTGTGACCAACGACGACCTGAAGATCAGAGCCAGAGGCTCTGCAATCACCTCTCTTGCCTCCCAGAGAATCCTAGGGTAAATCCCGTCCGGCCCAGGGGACTTATCTATTTTCAAACCCTCAAGAATATCCAGCACATCCCCCTTATCAACTGCAATACTGTCTATTTTACACCCCTGCAACCCAGTGTCCTCCTCAGCTATATCCATGTCCCCTTGCGTGAACACCGAAGAGAAATATTGGTTCAATGCCTCTCCAATCTCTTCCAGTTCCATACACAACTTCCCTCTGCTGTCTATAACTGGCCCTAATCTTGCCCTAACCAACCTTCTGTTCTTAACATATCTATAGAACACCTTAGGATTCTCCTTAATCCTATCAGCCAAAGTCTTCTCATCTCAAGTCTTTGTCATTTATATTAATGATTTGGATGAGAATATAGGGGGAATGGTTAGTAAGTTTACAGATGACACCAAGATTGGTGGCATAGTGGACAGTGAAGAAAGTTATCTCCAATTGCAACGGGATCTTGATCAATTGGGCCAGTGGGCTGACGAATGGCAGATGGAGTTTAATTTAGATAAATGCGAGGTGATGCATTTTGGTCGATTGAACCAGGGTAGGATTTACTCAGTTAATGGACGGGTGTTGGGGAGAGTTACAGAACAAAGAGATCTCGGGGTACAGGTTCATAACTCCTTGAAAGTGGAGTCACAGGTGGACAGAGTGGTGAAGAAGACATTCAGCATGCTTGGTTTCATTGGTCAGAACATTGAATACAGGAGTTGGGACGTCTTGTTGAAGTTGTACAAGACATTGGTAAGGCCACACTTGGAATACTGTGTGCAATTCTGGTCACCCTATTATAGAAAGGATATTATTAAACTAGAAAGAGTGCAGAAAAGATTTACTAGGATGCTGCCGGGACTTGGTGGATTGAGTTATAAGGAGAGGCTGGATAGACTGGGACTTTTTTCTCTGGAGTGTAGGAGGCTGAGGGGTGATCTTATAGAGGTCTATAAAATAATGAGGGGCACAGATCAGCGAGATAGTCAATATCTTTTCCCCAAAGGTAAGGGAGTCTAAAACTAGAGGGCATAGGGGTAAGATGAGGGGGCAATTATTTCACACAGAGGGTGGTGAGAGTCTGGAACAAACTGCCAGAGGTAGTAGTAGAGGTGGGTACAATTTTATCTTTTAAAAAGCATTTAGACAGTTACATGGGTACGATGGGTATAGAGGGATATGGGCAAAATGTGGGCAAATGGGATTAGCTTAGGGGTTTTTAAAAAAGGCGACCTGGACAGGTTGGGCCGAATGGCCTGTTTTCGTGCTGTAAAACTCTGTGACTCTATGAGTCTATCCTGATACATTCCTGTTACCTGTCGACATTTACTCTGATTAGCTTGTCTGTTTGTAAAAACTGATCTGGGTTCTGTCACTCTGGCAGCTTTGTCGTTTCGTGTCTGCGAATGGAAAATCATTATTGTCTGCAGCCTTGTTAAAACCCCGAAGGATGAGGAAAGGCTGAGGGAGTTGGGGCTTTTCTCTTTAGAGCGGAGGAGGATGAGAGGCGACTTAATAGAGGTTTATAAGATGATGAGAGGGATTGATAGAGTGGATGTGGAGAGACTATTTCCTCGGGTGGATGTAGCTGTTACTAGGGGGCATAACTATAAGGCTCATGTTGGGAGATATAGGAGGGATGTCCGAGGTAGATTCTTTACTCAGAGAGTGGTTGGGGTGTGGAATGCACTGCCTGCTGTGATAGTCGGACACTTTAGGAACTTTCAAGCGGTTATTGGATAGGCACGTGGAGCACACCAGAATGATAGGAAGTGGGATAGCTTGATCTTGGGATTGGACAAAGGTCAGCACAACATTGAGGGCCGAAGGGCCTGTACTGTTCTATGTTTCAGAAGGTCAGGGGGCATGGAGTTGGGGGTAGGGTGTTAGCGTGGATAGAGGATTGGTTGTCAAATAGGAGGCAGAGAGTGGGGGTCAATGGGTGCTATTCGGATTGGCGGATGGTGACTAGTGGAGTGCCCCAGGGGTCGGTGCTGGGGCCTCAGCTATTTACCATTTATATAGATGATCTGGAGGAGGGAACCGAGTGTATGGTGTCGAAATTTGCTGATGACACAAAAAATGAGTGGAAAAGCAAATTGCGTGGAGGGTGTGGAAAGTCTGCAGAGGGATCTAGATAGGCTGGGCGAGTGGGCGAGGACCTGGCAGATGGAGTATAATGTTAGCAAGTGTGAGGTTATCCACTTTGGTAGGAATAATAGTAGGAGGGATTATTATTTAAAGGGCGAAAAGCTGCAGCATGCTACGGTGCAGAGGGACCTGGGGGTCCTTGTGCATGAGTCGCAAAAACCCAGTCTGCAGGTGCAGCAGGTGGTCAGGAAGGCGAATGGGATGCTGGCCTTCATAGCGAGGGGGATTGAATATAAAAGCAGGGAGGTCTTGCTGCAACTGTACAGGGCACTGGTGAGGCCGCAGCTGGAGTACTGTGTGCAGTTTTGGTCGCCGCACTTGCGCAAGGATATTTTGGCCTTGGAGGGAGTGCAGAGGAGGTTCACTAGGCTGATACCGGAGATGAGGGGGTTGAAATATGAAGAGAGGCTGAATAGACTGGGTCTGTACTCGTTGGAGTTTAGAAGGATGAGGGGGGATCTTGTAGAGACGTATAAGATGATGAAAGGGATGGATAGAGTAGAGGTGGAGAGGTTCTTCCCGCTCAGAAAGGACAGCAGGACTAGAGGGCACAGCCTCAAGATAAGGGGGGGGCGCAGTTTAGAATGGAGTTGAGGAGGAACTTCTTCACTCAAAGGGTGGTGAATCTCTGGAATTCTCTGCCCGTTGAAGTGGTGGAGGCTGCCTCGCTAAATATATTTAAGAAGCGGGTTGATAGGTTTCTGATAGTCGGGGGAATTAAGGGTTATGGGGAGAGGGCGGGAATGTGGAACTGAGCCACGACAGATCAGCCATGATCTTATTGAATGGCGGGGCAGGCTCGAAGGGCTAGATGGCCGACTCCTGCTCCTATTTCTTATGTTCTTATGTTCACTGTTTAGATTTGTCAGACATGACCTCCCCTTGACAAAGCCATGCCGACTCAATCCGAGTTTATCATGCACTTCCAAGTACTCTGCAATCTCATCTTTAATAATAGACTCTAACATCTTGTCAATGACCAAAAATCAGGCTAACTGGCCTATAATTTCCCGTCTGCTGCCTCCCTCCCTTCTCAAACAGCGGTGTTACATTAGCTATTTTCCTGTCCTCTGGGACCCTCCCTACCTGCAATGATTCTTAAAAGATCACGAACAATGCATCCACAATTTCCTCAGCTATCTCTTTTAGAACCCTGGGGTGTAGTCCATCCGGTCCAGGTGATTTCCAGGAAAAACCTTTCAGTTTCCCAGAACCTTCTCTTTAGTGATAGCCACTACACTCGCCTGTGCCTCCTGATTCTCCTGGAGACCTGGCATCCCACTGGTGTTTTCCACCATGAAGACTGATGCAAAGTAACTATTTGGTTCCTCTGCCATTGCTTTGTTTCCTATTATTACTTCTCCCGCCTCATTTTCCCATGGTCTAATGGCTACTTTTGCCTCTGTCTTACCTTTTATATATTGAAAAATCCTTTATATTATTATTCCTTTATGTTACGAGCCAGTTTACACTCAGATTTCCCTTCTCCCCCCCTTACTGCTTTTTTATTTGTCCTCTGCTGCTTTGGAATGTTTCCCAATCCTCCAGCTTCCCACTAATCCTCACCATTGTGTTTGCTTTCCTGCTCTCTTTGACTTCCCTCCTCAGTCCTGAGCCTGTTCCCTCCTCCTTGGGGTGAGTTTCTCTTGTGCCTCCTGAACTCGACTCCCTTTTCCGATTAACTCTGCCCAGCTCCTCCCTCACGGCTTTGTAGTTCCCTTTATTTAATTGTAATTCCGTTCCATCTGATTCCAGCTTCTCCCTCTCAAACTGCAGGCTAAATTCGATCAGATTGTGGTCACTGCTCCCTAAGGGTTCCTTCACCTTGTTCCCTAATCCCTCATTACACATCACCCAATCCAGAATTCTCCAATAAGCTCCAAACTGCTCCAAAAAAAACACCTCTCGACATTCCACAAATTCCTTTCCTTGGGATCCACTCCCTCCCTGATGTTCCCAGTCCACCTGCAGATTGAATTCTGTGATTATTGTAATATTGCCTTTTCTATCTCCTGGTTTATTCTCTGCCCCACATCCTGACTCCTGCTGGGGAGGGGGGGGTCTGTACATAACTCCCACCAGGGTCTTTTTAACTTTGTGAATCCTCAACTCCACCCACACAGATCCCTCTGATCCTGTATCGCTTCTTGCTGGTGATTTAACTTCATTCCTTACTAACAATGCAATCCCACCCCCTTTGCCCAACTTCCTTCCGATAGGACACATATCCTCGGATATTTCGATCCCAGCCCTGATCCCCTTGCAGCCACATCTCTGTGATGTCCCCAACATCGTACAGACTAATCCCAATGTACGCAACAAGCTCATTTACCTTGTTCCATACACTGTGTACGTTTAGGCACCCTCAATCCTGCGACAATGAAACACTGTCTGTCCTTTCACTGGGGATACATGGGGATACAAGAAATGGCAAATACACATGGGGATACAAGAAATGGCAAAGAAATGGCAGAGGTGCTTAACGAGTACTTCGCCTCAGTATTCACGGTGGAAGCTGATCTGGGAGATTTTGTTATGGATTTGCAGCAGATGGAAAGGATTGAGTACGTGAATATTAAGGAGGAGGATGTGTTGGAACTTTTGAATTCTATCAAGGTAGATAAGTCGCCTGGACCAGATGGGATGTACCCCAGGATACTGTGGGAGGCGAGGGAAGTGATTGCAGAGCCCCTGGTGATGATCTTTGCGTCGTCAATGGAGACGGGAGAGGTTCTGGAGGATTGGAGGATTGCGGATGTAGTCCCTATTTTCAAGAAAGGGAACAGAGATAGCCCGGGAAATTACCGACCGGTGAGTCTGACCTCAGTGGTTGGTAAGCTGATGGAGAGGCTTCTGAGGGACAAGATTTACGAACATTTGGAGAGGTTTGACATGATCAGGAATAGTCAGCATGGATTTGTCAAGGGCAGGTGGTGCCTTACAAGCCTAGTTGAGTTCTTCGATAATGTGACTGAACACATTGACGAAGGAAGTGCCGTGGACGTAGTGTACATGGACTGCAGCAAGGCGTTTGATAAGGTCCCCCATGCAAGACTTCTTGAGAAGGTGAGAGGGCATGGGATCCAAGGGCCTTTGGCCTTGTGGATCCAGAACTGGCTTGCCTGCAGAAGGCAGAGAGTGGTTGTGGATGGGTCTTTTTCTGAATGGAGGTCAGTCACCAGTGGAGTGCCCCAGGGATCTGTTCTAGGACCCTTGCTGTTTGTCATTTTCATAAATGACCTGGATGAGGAAGTGGAGGGATGGGTAAGTAAATTCGCTGATGACACGAAGGTCGGTGGTGTTGTGGATGGTCTGGAAGGATGTCAGAAGTTGCAGCAGGACATAAATAGGATGCAGGACTGGGCGGAGAAGTGGCAGATGGACTTCAACGCGGATAAATGTGTAGTCGTCCATTTTGGCAGAACCAATGGGATGAAGGAGTACACTATCAAGGGCAGGAGTCTTAGTAGTGTTGAAGCACAGAAGGATCTTGGGGTCCGGGTCCACAGGACTCTTAAATCGGCCTCGCAGGTGGAGGATGTGGTCAAGAAGGTGTATGGTGTACTGGCCTTCATTAATCGAGGGATTGAGTTTAGGAGTTGGGAGGTAATGCTGCAACTTTATAAGACCCTTGTCAGGCCTCATTTGGAGTACTGTGCGCAGTTCTGGTCGCCTCACTATAGGAAAGACGTAGAAGCTATTGAAAGGGTACAGAGGAGATTTACAAGGATGTTGCCTGGATTGGGAGGCATGCCTGATGAAGTTAGGTTGAAGGAGCTGGGACTCTTCTCCCTGGAGAGACGAAGGTTGAGAGGCGACCTGATAGAGGTTTATAAAATGTTGAGAGGAATAGATAGGGTGGATTCTCAGAGGCTATTTCCCTGGGTTGAAATGGTCACTACGAGAGGACACAGATTTAAGGTGCGGGGAGGAAAGTACAGAAGTGATGTTAGGGGTAAGTTTTTCACTCAGAGGGTGGTGAGTGAATGGAATCGGCTGCCGTCAGTGGTGGTGGAGGCGAACTCGCTGGGGTCTTTTAAAAGACTTCTGGATGAGTATATGGGGTTTAATGGGATTGGGGGTTATAGATAGGTCTATAGATTGGCAGGTGTTGATGTGATCGGCGCAACTCGTGGGCCGAAGGGCCTGTTTGTGCTGTAGTGTTCTATGTTCTATGTTCTGACCAATGAAACCAAGCATGCCAAATGCCTTCTTCACCACTCTGTCCACCTCTGACTCCACTTTCAAGGAGCTATGAACATGTACCCCGAGATAGAACATAGAACATAGAACATAGAACATTACAGCGCGGAACAGGCCCTTCGGCCCACAATGTTGCGCCGACCAGTCTTATTTTTAAAAAAAAACATTGACCCACTAATCTAAACCAATCCCTTTTCGTCCATAAACCTATCCACCAATCTCTTAAACGCCCCCAAACTAGGCGCATTTACAACTGCAGCAGGCAGGGCATTCCAGTCCCTCTCCACCCTCTGGGTAAAGAACCTACCCCTGACATCCGTCCTATAACTACCCCCCCTTAATTTAAAGCCATGCCCCCTCGTGCTAGCTTTCTCCATCCTAGGAAACAGGCTATCACCATCCACCCTATCTAAACCTCTAATCATCTTATATGTTTCTATAAGATCCCCTCTTAGCCGCCTTCTTTCCAGTGAAAACAACCCCAAATCCCTCAGTCTCTCCTCATAGGACCTCCCCACCATACCAGGCAACATCCTGGTAAACCTCCTCTGCACCCTCTCCAAAGCCTCCACATCCTTCCTGTAATGTGGGGACCAGAACTGCACACAGTACTCCAAGTGCGGCCGCACTAGAGTTGTGTACAGTTGCAACATGACGCTGCGACTCCTAAATTCAATCCCCCTACCAATAAACGCCAAGACACCGTACGCCTTCTTAACAACCTTATCTACTTGATTCCCAACTTTCAGGGATCTATGTACACATACACCTAGATCCCTCTGCTCCTCCACTCTATTCAAAGTCCTCCCGTTAGCCCTATACTCAACACATCTGTTATTCCTACCGAAATGGATTACCTCACACTTCTCCGCATTAAACTCCATCCGCCACCTCTCGGCCCAGCTCTGCAACCTGTCCAAGTCACCCTGCAAACTTCGACACCCTTCCTCACAATCTACCACACCTCCGACTTTGGTGTCATCAGCAAACTTACTAATCCACCCAACTATACCCTCATCCAGATCATTAATAAAAATTACAAACAACAGTGGCCCCAAAACAGATCCCTGAGGCACACCACTCGTAACCGAACTCCATGATGAATATTTACCATCAACCACCACCCTCTGTCTCTTTGTTCTGTAACTCTCCCCAACACCCTACCATTAACTGGGTTAGTCCTGCCCTGGTTCAATCGACCAGTCATTGGGATGTTTTCTGGAATTGAGGTTCCAACATACAAATTCAGCCCTGGGTCTGATGAACATCTCACGCTGCAGTATTATTAATCTGGTGTAATTTGTGGTCTTTAATTTGTTAACAATGAGATTTATCAAGTGGAACAAAGAGATAATCAAACGGTTGAATGAGAAAATACGGGAGGGTAAGAAAGAATGTGGTGTGGAATATAACATTGATAATGTGTATTGTAAATTCATTGAGATGTTTGGCTTGCGGTTTCAGTTTCACTTGCATGTGAACTTGGTCACAGTCTGTGATCCATTTCACTGTACACTCCTGGATCAAGAGGAGGGATTGTGGCTGAATGGAGGTTTAATTTTTAATATGATGAAAGATGTTCAAGCAAGCAAACCGGACTTTCTGGTTAAAGTTGTTTTTTTCCCACAATGCTGGGATTTTCCCTGTGGCGTAGAATTTGTCAAAGGGCAGAAGAAGTCAGATTCAATCGCTTGTCCTTCGCAGGGATGAGTTGTGAACAGGCTGTTGGGAGCCTATATTCCTGAGCTGGGAATATGCACTGGGATGCTGAGGCCCTGAAGTGACCAATGATAGTACGGTTGGGTTTGATCGGCCGAATCAAACCATGCAATTGGGGTTCTGATTAATTCATTGGCTGATTATGAAGGAACTTTTGGGGTTTGAACTCTGTTAACACAAAGAGATTGTTTAGAAAGGCAGTGTGAAGCTTCACAAGGAGAGATAACATCTGGAGGAAAAGAAAGAACTGACTCAATGTGACAACAAAATCCTGGCCACGTTTTAATGGCAAGTGGAAATCAATCTTAAATTAGTAAAGAAACAAATAGTGAGTATTTGGTTCATGTGTCGCAAGTATTTAAACATATAGAACAGTACAGCACAGTGCAGGCCCTTCGGCCCTCAATGTTGTGCTGAGCTATGTCCAATCCCAAGATCAAGCTGTCCCACTCCCTATCATTCTGGTGTGCTCCATGTGCCGATCCAATAACCGCTTGAAATTTCCTAAAGTTTAATGCGGAGAAGTGTGAGGTAATTCACTTTGGTAGGAATAACAGATGTGTTGAGTATAGGGCTAACGGGAGGACTTTGAATAGTGTGGATGAACAGAGGGATCTAGGTGTATGTGTACATAGATCCCTGAAAGTTGGGAATCAAGTAGATAGGGTTGTTAAGAAGGCATACGGTGTCTTGGCGTTTATTGGTAGGGGGATTGAATTTAGGAGTCGCAGCGTCATGTTGCAACTGTACACAACTCTGGTGCGGCCGCACTTGGAGTATTGTGTGCAGTTCTGGTCCCCACATTACAGGAAGGATGTAGAGGCTTTGGAGAGGGTGCAGAGGAGGTTTACCAGGATGTTGCCTGGTATGGAGGGGAGGTCCTATGAGGAGAGACTGAGGGATTTGGGGTTGTTTTCGCTGGAAAGAAGGAGGCTAGGAGGGGATCTTATTGAAACATATAAGATGATTAGAGGTTTAGATAGGGTGGACAGTGATAGCCTTTTTCCTCGGATGGAGAAAGCTAGCACGAGGGGGCATGGCTTTAAATTAAGGGGGGGGTAGTTATAGGACGGATGTCAGGGGTAGGTTCTTTACCCAGAGGGTGGTGAGGGATTGGAATGCCCTGCCTGCTGCAGTTGTAAATGCGCCTAGTTTGGGGGCGTTTAAGAGATCCGTGGATAGGTTTATGGATGGAAAGGGATTGGTTTAGGTTAGTGGGTCATTGTTTTTTAAGTGGTCGGCGCAAAATCGTGGGCCGAGGGGCCTGTTCTGCGCTGTAATGTTCTATGTTACCTCACAAGAGGTTACTGCAGAAGGTCAGAGGACATGGAGTTGGGGGTAGGGTGTTAGCGTGGATAGAGGATTGGTTGTCAAATAGGAGGCAGAGAGTGGGGGTCAATGGGTGCTATTCGGATTGGCGGTTGGTGACTAGTGGGGTGCCCCAGGGGTCGGTGCTGGGGCCTCAGCTATTTACCATTTATATAGATGATCTGGAGGAGGGAACCGAGTGTAGGGTGTTGAAATTTGCTGATGACACCAAGATTGGGGGAACGGCAAATTGTGCGGAGGGTGTGGAGAGTCTGCAGAAGGATCTAGATAGGCTGGGCGAATGGGCCAGGAAATGGCAAATGGAATTTAATGTTGGCAAGTGTGAGGTGGTCCACTTTGGTAGGAAGAATGGTAGGAAGGACTATTACTTACGTGGCGAAAAACTGCAGCATGCGACGGTGCAGAGGGACCTCGGGGTCCTTGTGCATGAGTCGCTAAAACCCAGCCTGCAGGTGCAGCAGGTGGTCAGGAAGGCGAATGGGATGCTGGCCTTCATAGCGAGGGGGATTGAATATAAAAGTAGGGAGGTCTTGCTGCAGCTGTATAGGGCATTGGTGAGGCCGCAGCTGGAGTACTGTGTGCAGTTTTGGGCGCCGCACCTGCGCAAGGATATTTTGGCCTTGGAGGGAGTGCAGAGGAGGTTTACTAGGCTGATACCGGAGTTGAGGGGGTTGAGCTATGAGGAGAGGCTGAATAAACTAGGCTTGTACTCGTTAGAGTTTAGAAGAATGAGGGGAGATCTCATTGAGACGTATAAGATGATGAATGGGATGGATAGGATAGAGGTGGAGAGACTCTTCCTGCTCAAAAAAGACAGTAGGACTAGGGGGCACAGCCTCAAGATAAAGGGGGGCGGTTTAGAACGGAGTTGAGGAGGAACTTCTTCACTCAAAGGGCGGTGAATCTCTGGAATTCTCTGCCCGTTGAAGTGGTGGAGGCTGCCTCGCTAAATATTTTTAAGAAGCGGGTTGATGGGTTTTTGATAAGAGAGGGGATTAAGGGTTATGGGGAGAGGGCGGGAAAGTGGAACTGAGCCACGACAGATCAGCCATGATCTTATTGAATGGCGGGGCAGGCTCGAAGGGCTAGATGGCCTACTCCTGCTCCTATTTCTTATGTTCTTATGTTCTTATGTTCTATGTTCGAAAGTGTCCGACTCCACTATCACAGCAGGCAGTCCATTCCACACCCCAACCACTCCCTGAGTAAAGAATCTACCTCGGACATCCCTCCTATATCTCCCAACATGAACCTTATAGTTATGCCCCCTAGTAACAGCTACATCCACCCGAGGAAATAGTCTCTGCACATTTACTGTGGTTTAAGTAGCTACAGAATAAAGGAAATTGTGTTTAAATATTTAAAATCAACTTTGTGTCTTTATTGGCTACAGAGGTTAGAACACACAGGTTTGAACATAGAACACTACAGCACAAACAGGCCCTTCAGCCCACAAGTTGCGCCGATCACATCCATACCTACCAAGCCATAGAACTATCTGTAACTCCCAATCCCATTAAACCCCATATACTCATCCAGGAACCTTTTAAAAGACCCCAGCGAGTTCGCCTCCACCACCACTGACGGCAGCCGATTCCATTCACTCACCACCCTCTGAGTGAAAAACTTACCCCTGACATCACTTCTGTACTTCCCTCCCCGCACCTTAAACCTGTGTCCTCTCGTAGCGACCATTTCAACCCGGGGAAATAGCCTCTGAGAATCCACCCTATCTGTTCCTCTCAACATTTTATAAACCTCTATCAGGTCGCCTCTCAACCTTCGTCTCTCCAGGGAGAAGAGTCCCAGCTCCCTCAACCTATCTTCATAAGGCATGCCTCCCAGTCCAGGCAACATCCTTGTAAATCTCCTCTGTACCCTTTCAATAGCTTCCACATCCTTCCTGTAGTGAGGCGACCAGAACTGCGCACAGTACTCCAAGTGGGGCCTGACAAGGGTCTTATAAAGTTGCAGCATTACCTCCCGACTCCTAAACTCAATCCCTCGATTAATGAAGGCCAGTACACCATACGCCTTCTTGACCACATCCTCCACCTGCGAGGCCGATTTAAGAGTCCTGTGGACCCGGACCCCAAGATCCTTCTGCTCTTAAGAACATAAGAACATAAGAAATAGGAGCAGGAGTAGGCCATCTGGCCCTTCGAGCCTGCCCCGCCATTCAATAAGATCATGGCTGATCTGTCGTGGCTCAGTTCCACTTTCCCGCCCTCTCCCCATAACCCTTAATCCCCTCTCTTATCAAAAACCTATCAACCCGCTTCTTAAAAATATTTAGTGAGGTAGCCTCCACCACTTCAACGGGCAGAGAATTCCAGAGATTCACCACCCTTTGAGTGAAGAAGTTCTTCCTCAACTCCGTTCTAAACCGCCCCCACTTTATCTTGAGGCTGTGCCCCCTAGTCCTACTGTCCTTTCTGAGCGGGAAGAGTCTCCCCACCTCTATCCTATCCATCCCATTCATCATCTCATACGTCTCAATCAGATCTGCCCTCATTCTTCTAAACTCTAACGAGTACAAGCCTAGTTTATTCAGCCTCTCCTCATAGTTCAACCCCCTCAACTCCGGTATCAGCCTAGTAAACCTCCTCTGCACTCCCTCCAAGGCCAAAATATCCTTGCGTAAGTACGGCACCCAAAACTGCACACAGTACTCCAGCTGCGGCCTCACCAATGCCCTATACAGCTGCAGCAAGACCTCCCTACTTTCATATTCAATCCCCCTCGCTATGAAGGCCAGCATCCCATTCGCCTTCCTGACCACCTGCTGCACCTGCAAGCTGGGTTTTTGCGACTCATGCACAAGGACCCCGAGGTCCCTCTGCACCGTCGCCTGCTGCAGTTTTTCTCCACGTAAGTAATAGTCCTTCCTACCATTATTCCTACCAAAGTGGACCACCTCACACTTGCCAACATTAAATTCCATTTGCCATTTCCTGGCCCATTCGCCCAGCCTATCTAGATCCTTCTGCAGACTCTCCACACCCTCCGCACAATTTGCCTTTCCACCAATCTTGGTGTCATCAGCAAATTTCGACACCCTGCACTCGGTTCCCTCCTCCAGATCATCTATATAAATGGTAAATAGCTGAGGCCCCAGCACCGACCCCTGGGGCACTCCACTAGTCACCATCCGCCAATCCGAATAGCACCCATTGACACCCACTCTCTGCCTCCTATTTGACAACCAATCCTCTATCCACGCTAACACCCTACCCCCAACTCCATGTCCCTCGACCTTCTGCAATAACCTCTTGTGAGGCACCTTGTCAAACGCCTTCTGAAAATCAAGAAAGACCACATCCACCGGCTCTCCTCTATCCACCATCCTAGACACATCCTCATAGAACTCCAATAAATTTGTCAGACACGACTTCCCCTTAATGAAACCGTGCTGCGTCTGCTCTATCAAGCAATTCCCTTCAAGATGCCTCACTATTTCCTCCTTAATGACGGATTCTAACATTTTACCTACAACTGACGTTAAACTAACCGGCCTATAATTCACCGCCTTTTGCCTGGCACCCTTCTTAAACAACATAGAACATAGAACATAGAACATAGAACATTACAGCGCAGAACAGGCCCTTCGGCCCACGATGTTGCGCCGACCAGTTACAAAAACAATGACCCACTAGCCTATACCAATCCCTTTTCGTCCATAAACCTATCCAGAGATCTCTTAAACGCCCCCAAACTAGACGCATTTACAACTGCAGCAGGCAGGGCATTCCAATCCCTCACCACCCGCTGGGTAAAGAACCTACCCCTGACATCCGTCCTGTAGCTACCCCCCCTTAATTTAAAGCCATGCCCCCTCGTGCTAGCTTTCTCCATCCGAGGAAAAAGGCTATCACTATCCACCCTATCTAAACCTCTAATCATCTTATATGTTTCAATAAGATCCCCTCTTAGCCGCCTTCTTTCCAACGAAAACAACCCTAGATCCCTCAGTCTCTCCTCATAGGACCTCCCCACCATACCAGGCAACATCCTAGTAAACCTCCTCTGCACCCTCTCCAACGCCTCCACATCCCTCTTGCAATGCGGGGACCAGAACTGCACACAGTACTCCAAGTGCGGCCGCACTAGAGTAGTGTACAGTTGCAACATTACACTGCGACTCCTAAATTCAATCCCCCTACCAATAAACGCCAAGACACCGTACGCCTTCTTGACAACCTTATCTACTTGATTCCCAACTTTCAGGGATCTATGTACACACACACCTAGATCCCTCTGTTCATCCACACTATTCAAAGTCCTCCCGTTAGCCCTATACTCGACACATCTGTTGCTCCTACCAAAGTGAATTACCTCACACTTCTCCGCATTAAATTCCATCCGCCACCTCTCGGCCCAGCTCTGCAACCTATCTAAGTCTCCCTGCAGACTATGACACCCTTCCTCACAATCTACCACACCTCCAACTTTGGTGTCATCAGCAAATTTACTAATCCACCCAACTATACCCTCATCCAGATCATTAATAAAAATTACAAACAACAGTGGCCCCAAAACAGATCCCTGAGGCACACCACTCGTAACTGCACTCCATGATGAATATTTACCATCAACCACCACCCTCTGTCTCCTATCTGATAGCCAATTCCTGATCCAACTTCCTAGATTACCCACAATCCCATACATCTGCATTTTCTGCAGAAGCCTACCATGGTGAACCTTATCGAACGCCTTACTAAAATCCATGTATACCACATCAACTGCCTTACCCCCATCCACCTCTTTGGTCACCTTCTCAAAAAACTCAATAAGGTTAGTAAGGCACGACCTATCCGCTACAAAACCATGCTGACTATTTCTAATCAATTCATTACACTCCAAATAACTATAAATCCTATCCCTAATAATTTTTTCTAAAACCTTGCCCACAACAGAAGTAAGACTCACCGGTCTATAATTCCCGGCAAAGTCTCTGTTCCCCTTCTTAAACAATGGGACAACATTCGCTATCCTCCAATCCTCTGGGACTACACCAGAGACCAATGACGACCTGAAGATCTGAGCCAGAGGCTCTGCAATCACCTCTCTAGCCTCCCAGAGAATCCTAGGGTAGATCCCATCCGGACCAGGGGACTTATCTATTTTCAGCCCCTCAAGAATTTCCAGCACATCCTCTTTATCAACCGTAATACTGTCTATTTTACACCCCTGCAACCCAATGTCCTCCTCAGCTATATTCATGTCCCCCTGCGTGAACACCGAAGAGAAATATTGGTTCAATACTTCTCCAATCTCCTCCGGTTCCACACACAACTTCCCCCTGCTGTCTGTAACTGGCCCTAATCTTGCCCTGACCAACCTTCTGTTCTTGACATACCTATAGAACGCCTTAGGATTCTCCTTAATCCTATCAGCCAAAGTCTTCTCATGTCCTCTTTTAGCCCTTCTCAACTCACTCTTCAACTCCCTCCTAGCCAATCTAAAGCTTTCTAGTGCACTATCTGAGCCCTCCAATCTCATCCTAACATAAGCCTCCTTTTTCTTTTTAACCATCGACTCAACTCTTTTAGTGCACCACGGTTCCCTAGATCTACCAAATCCACCATGCCTGACAGGGACATACCTATCAACGGCGTAACATTAGCCGTTTTCCAATCTTCCGGCACTTCCCCGGAATCTTCAACACAGCTAAGACTCCTACCCTTGATATTGTATTCCTTCATCCCATTGGTCCTGCCAAAATGGACCACTACACATTTATCCGCGTTGAAGTCCATCTGCCACTTCTCCACCCAGTCTTGCATCCTATTTATGTCACACTGCAACTTCTGACATCTCTCCAGACTATCCACAACACCACCAACCTTCGTATCGTCGGCGAACTTACTGACCCATCCCTCCACTTCCTCATCCAGGTCATTCATGAAAATGACAAACAGCAAGGGTCCTGGAACAGATCCCTGGGGCACTCCACTGGTGACTGACCTCCATTCAGAAAAAGACCCATCCACAATCACTCTCTGCCTTCTGCAGGCAAGCCAGTTCTGGATCCACAAGGCCAAAGCCCCTTGGATCCCATGCCCTCTCACCTTCTCAAGAAGTCTTGCATGGGAGACCTTATCAAACGCCTTGCTGAAGTCCATGTACACCACGTCCATGGCACTTCCTTCGTCAATGTGTTCAGTCACATTTTCGAAGAACTCAACTAGGCTCGTAAGGCACGACCTGCCCTTGACAAAGCCGTGCTGACTATTCCTGATCATTCTAAACTTCTCTAAATGCTCACAAATCTTGTCCCTCAGAATCCTCTCCAACAACTTACCAACCACTGAGGTCAGACTCACCGGTCGGTAATTTCCCGGGCTATCTCTGTTCCCTTTCTTGAAAATAGGGACTACATCCGCAATCCTCCAATCCTCCGGAACCTCTCCCATCTCCATTGACGATGCAACGATCATCGCCAGGGGCTCTGCAATCACTTACCTCGCCTCCCACAGTAACCTGGGAGGTGAGGGACAATAAAGGTATTTGGAGAGACAGGGTCTACAGGCATTTAGAGACACAAGGACTGATTAGGGACAGTCAGCGTGGCTTTGTGAGTGGAAAATCATGTCTCACAAATTTGATTGAGTTTTTTGAAGGGGTAACCAAGAAAGTAGATGAGGGCAGTGCAGTTGCTGTTGTCACATGGACTTTAGTAAGGCCTTTGACAAGGTGCTGCATGGTAGGTTGTTGCAGAAAGTTAAATGTCACGGGATCCAGGGTGAGGGATCTAAATGGAAACAAAATTGGCTTCTTGACAGAAATCAGAGGGTGGGTTGGAGAGAGTTGTTTTTCAAACTGGAGGCCTGTGACCAGTGGTGTGCCTCAGGGATCAGTGCTGGGCCCACTGTTATTTGTCATTTATATTAATGATTTGGATGAGAATATAGGGGGCATGGTTAGTAAGTTTACAGATGACACCAAGATTGGTGGCATAGTGGACAGTGAAGAAAGTTATCTCCAATTGCAACGGGATCTTGATCAATTGGGCCAGTGGGCTGACGAATGGCAGATGGAGTTTAATTTAGATAAATGTGAGGTGATGTATTTTGGTCGATTGAACCAGGACAGGATTTACTCAGTTAATGGTAGGGTGTTGGGGAGAGTTACAGAACAAAGAGATCTCGGGGTACATGTTCATAGCTCCTTGAAAGTGGAGTCACAGGTGGACAGAGTGGTGAAGAAGGCATTCAGCATGCTTGGTTTCATCGGTCAGAACATTGAATACAGGAGTTGGGACGTCTTGTTGAAGTTGTACAAGACATTGGTAAGGCCACACTTGGAATACTGTGTGCAATTCTGGTCACCCTATTATAGAAAGGATATTATTAAACTAGAAAGAGTACAGAAAAGATTTACTAGGATGCTGCCGGGACTTGGTGGATTGAGTTATAAGGAGAGGCTGGATAGACTGGGACTTTTTTCACTGGAGTGTAGAAGGCTGAGGGGTGATCTTATAGAGGTCTATAAAATAATGAGGGACACAGATCAGCGAGATAGTCAATATCTTTTCCCAAAGGTAGGGGAGTCTAAAACTAGAGGGCAGAGGTTTAAGGTGAGAGGGGAGAGATACAGAAGTGTCCAGAGGGACAATTTTTTCACACAGAGGGTGGTGAGTGTCTGGAACGAGCTGCCAGAGGTAGTAGTAGAGGAGGGTACAATTTTATCTTTTAAAAATCATTTAGACAGTTACATGGGTAAGATGGGTATAGAGGGATATGGGCAAAATGTGGGCAAATGGGATTAGCTTAAAAAAAAGGGTGGCATGGACAAGTTGGGCCGAAGGGCCTGTTTCTATGCTGTAATTAAATTAAATGCTTTAAATTAAGGGGGGGTAGCTACAGGACGGATGTCAGGGGTAGGTTCTTTACCCAGCGGGTGGTGAAGGATTGGAATGCCCTGCCTGCTGCAGTTGTAAATGCGTCTAGTTTGGGGGCGTTTAAGAGATCTCTGGATAGGTTTATGGACGAAAAGGGATTGGTATAGGCTAGTGGGTCATTGTTTTTATAACTGGTCGGCGCAACATCGTGGGCCGAAGGGCCTGTTCTGCGCTGTAATGTTCTATGTTCTATGTTCTAAACCCCTATGACACATTCTCACACAGATAACACACACAGTCTATAAACAGATACACTCTCTTTTAACATTAAAATAAGTTTACCTGATTCCAGATGTGGCAATAAATGCAGCTGGAAAGAATTTTAAAGAGTAACAATCTCACTTTGCTCTGTCAGGATCACTGATATTCCTTCAGTAAAGCTGAGATTATTTATGAATCAGGCTGGTTTGGAATGTGTAGAGTGGATTGCTGTCTCTGTCCTCTCTCTCTCTCTCTCTCTCGCTGGTGGAGTTTGCTGTGATTGACAGGCAGACACTGCCCCAGTCACAGTGTATCTCTTCTTGTGTCCTTCCTTCTGGCTGCCTCCAATAATCTGTCCTTGTCTTCCTTCCTATTTCTCCTCTCCACGCCCTCCTGAAGCAACACCAGCCCAAGGTTAGTTTTCACACGTCCACTCCCACAGCCAACTCCCCACCATCTCTCCCATCTCCCAATTCCCAAACCCTCTGTCCAAACCCAGACTGGAGGCTCACAAATTCTCTGCAGTTACGTGTTGGGAATGATAAGGCCTTGTTTTCTCTTGGAGAGGCACTGACCCAGCTGTTGATACTGTGCTGTTTGACGCTCACTTCCATCCCTCCTGCTGCTCACTTCCTGCTGTGATCCTCCCCAGATCCTGGCTGCTGTAGACTGAGCTTTTGGGTTTAGCTATGAGGAGAGATTGGGTAAACTGGGGGTGTTCTCCCTGGAAAGACGGAGAATGAGGGGAGACCTAATAGAGGTGTATAAAATGATGAGGGGTATGGATCGGGTGAACAGTGGGAAGCTTTTTCCCAGGTGGGAGGTGATGGTCACGAGGGGTCACAGGTTCAAGGTGAGGGGGGTGAGGTTTAACACAGATATCAGAGGGATGTATTTTACACAGATGGGGGTGGGGGCCTGGAATGCACTGCCAAGCAGGGTGGTGGAGGCGGACACGCTGGGATGGTTTAAGACTTATCCGGATAGTCACATGAACAGACTGGGAATGGAGGGATACAAACGAATGGTCTAATTGGACCAATGAGCGGTGCAGGCTTGGAGGGCCGAAGGGCCTGTTTCCTGTGCTGTACTGTTCTTTGTTCTTTGTTTTTGTTCTTTTCTAAAGGCTTGTGACCCTTCTCCCTCAGTCCCCCGCCTGTATTTACCTCTTCTCTGACCCGTGGGTGGTGAAGTCTGGAGCTGTCCCCCCGCACCCCCCCTCACTGTGACTGAACCAATGCTGGGGATTCTTCTGGAATCTCGGGGACTGTCACTCTTTGAGCTGGCAGTGAGATTAACTGTTCATCATCATTATCTTCACACTGTTCCTGGACTGAGATTTCACCTCTCGTACAGGCTTGGAGGGCAGGAGGGCCTGTTTCATATGCAGTATTGTTCATTGATTGTTCTGTGAGACAGCAGCGCTAATCACTGTGTCACCGTGCTGCCCCGGGTCCCTGGCACTGTGAGACAGCAGTGTGAATCACTGTGTCACTGTGCTGCCCCGGGTCCCTGGCACTGTGAGACAGCAGTGTGAATCACTGTGTCACCGTGCTGCCCCGGGTCCCTGGCACTGTGAGACAGCAGTGTGAATCACTGTGTCACCGTGCTGCCCCGGGTCCCTGGCGCTGTGAGACAGCAGTGTGAATCACTGTGTCACTGTGCTGCCCCGGGTCCCTGGCGCTGTGAGACAGCAGTGCTAATCACTGTGTCACCGTGCTGCCCCGGGTCCCTGGCGCTGTGAGACAGCAGTGTGAATCACTGTGTCACCGTGCTGCCCCGGGTCCCTGGCGCTGTGAGACAGCAGTGTGAATCACTGTGTCACTGTGCTGCCCCGGGTCCCTGGCACTGTGAGACAGCAGTGTGAATCACTGTGTCACCGTGCTGCCCCGGGTCCCTGGCACTGTGAGACAGCAGTGCTAATCACTGTGTCACCGTGCTGCCCCGGGTCCCTGGCGCTGTGAGACAGCAGTGTGAATCACTGTGTCACCGTGCTGCCCCGGGTCCCTGGCGCTGTGAGACAGCAGTGCTAATCACTGTGTCACCGTGCTGCCCCGGGTCCCTGGCACTGTGAGACAGCAGTGTGAATCACTGTGTCACCGTGCTGCCCCGGTTCCCTGGCACTGTGAGACAGCAGTGTGAATCACTGTGTCACCGTGCTGCCCCGGGTCCCTGGCACTGTGAGACAGCAGTGTGAATCACTGTGTCACCGTGCTGCCCCGGGTCCCTGGCACTGTGAGACAGCAGTGTGAATCACTGTGTCACCGTGCTGCCCCGGGTCCCTGGCACTGTGAGACAGCAGTGTGAATCACTGTGTCACCGTGCTGCCCCGGGTCCCTGGCACTGTGAGACAGCAGTGTGAATCACTGTGTCACCGTGCTGCCCCGGGTCCCTGGCACTGTGAGACAGCAGTGTGAATCACTGTGTCACCGTGCTGCCCCGGGTCCCTGGCACTGTGAGACAGCAGTGTGAATCACTGTGTCACCGTGCTGCCCCGGGTCCCTGGCACTGTGAGACAGCAGTGCTAATCACTGTGTCACCGTGCTGCCCCGGGTCCCTGGCACTGTGAGACAGCAGTGTGAATCACTGTGTCACCGTGCTGCCCCGGGTCCCTGGCACTGTGAGACAGCAGTGTGAATCATTGTGTCACCGTGCTGCCCCGGGTCCCTGGCACTGTGAGACAGCAGTGCTAATCACTGTGTCACTGTGCTGCCCCGGGTCCCTGGCACTGTGAGACAGCAGTGTGAATCACTGTGTCACCGTGCTGCCCCGGGTCCCTGGCACTGTGAGACAGCAGTGCTAATCACTGTGTCACCGTGCTGCCCCGGGTCCCTGGCACTGTGAGACAGCAGTGTGAATCACTGTGTCACCGTGCTGCCCCGGGTCCCTGGCACTGTGAGACAGCAGTGTGAATCACTGTGTCACCGTGCTGCCCCGGGTCCCTGGCACTGTGAGACAGCAGTGTGAATCACTGTGTCACCGTGCTGCCCCGGGTCCCTGGCACTGTGAGACAGCAGTGTGAATCACTGTGTCACCGTGCTGCCCCGGGTCCCTGGCACTGTGAGACAGCAGTGCTAATCACTGTGTCACTGTGCTGCCCCGGGTCCCTGGCACTGTGAGACAGCAGTGTGAATCACTGTGTCACCGTGCTGCCCCGGGTCCCTGGCACTGTGAGACAGCAGTGTGAATCACTGTGTCACCGTGCTGCCCCGGGTCCCTGGCACTGTGAGACAGCAGTGCTAATCACTGTGTCACCGTGCTGCCCCGGGTCCCTGGCACTGTGAGACAGCAGTGTGAATCACTGTGTCACCGTGCTGCCCCGGGTCCCTGGCACTGTGAGACAGCAGTGTGAATCACTGTGTCACCGTGCTGCCCCGGGTCCCTGGCACTGTGAGACAGCAGTGCTAATCACTGTGTCACTGTGCTGCCCCGGGTCCCTGGCACTGTGAGACAGCAGTGTGAATCACTGTGTCACCGTGCTGCCCCGGGTCCCTGGCACTGTGAGACAGCAGTGTGAATCACTGTGTCACCGTGCTGCCCCGGGTCCCTGGCACTGTGAGACAGCAGTGCTAATCACTGTGTCACCGTGCTGCCCCGGGTCCCTGGCACTGTGAGACAGCAGTGTGAATCACTGTGTCACCGTGCTGCCCCGGGTCCCTGGCACTGTGAGACAGCAGTGTGAATCACCGTGTCACCGTGCTGCCCCGGGTCCCTGGCGCTGTGAGACAGCAGTGTGAATCACTGTGTCACCGTGCTGCCCCGGGTCCCTGGCACTGTGAGACAGCAGTGCTAATCACTGTGTCACCGTGCTGCCCCGGGTCCCTGGCACTGTGAGACAGCAGTGTGAATCACTGTGTCACCGTGCTGCCCCGGGTCCCTGGCACTGTGAGACAGCAGTGTGAATCACTGTGTCACCGTGCTGCCCCGGGTCCCTGGCACTGTGAGACAGCAGCGCTAATCACTGTGTCACCGTGCTGCCCCGGGTCCCTGGCACTGTGAGACAGCAGTGTGAATCACTGTGTCACCGTGCTGCCCCGGGTCCCTGGCACTGTGAGACAGCAGTGTGAATCACTGTGTCACCGTGCTGCCCCGGGTCACTGGCACTGTGAGACAGCAGTGCTAATCACTGTGTCACCGTGCTGCCCCGGGTCCCTGGCACTGTGAGACAGCAGTGTGAATCACTGTGTCACCGTGCTGCCCTGGGTCCCTGGCACTGTGAGACAGCAGCGCTAATCACTGTGTCACCGTGCTGCCCCGGGTCCCTGGCACTGTGAGACAGCAGTGTGAATCACTGTGTCACCGTGCTGCCCCGGGTCCCTGGCACTGTGAGACAGCAGTGTGAATCACTGTGTCACCGTGCTGCCCCGGGTCACTGGCACTGTGAGACAGCAGTGCTAATCACTGTGTCACCGTGCTGCCCCGGGTCCCTGGCACTGTGAGACAGCAGTGTGAATCACTGTGTCACCGTGCTGCCCCGGGTCCCTGGCACTGTGAGACAGCAGCGCTAATCACTGTGTCACCGTGCTGCCCCGGGTCCCTGGCACTGTGAGACAGCAGTGTGAATCTCTGTGTCACCGTGCTGCCCCGGGTCCCTGGCACTGTGAGACAGCAGTGTGAATCACTGTGACACCGTGCTGCCCCGGGTCCCTGGCACTGTGAGACAGCAGTGTGAATCTCTGTGTCACCGTGCTGCCCTGGGTCCCTGGCACTGTGAGACAGCAGTGTGAATCTCTGTGTCACCGTGCTGCCCTGGGTCCCTGGCACTGTGAGACAGCAGTGTGAATCACTGTGTCACCGTGCTGCCCTGGGTCCCTGGCACTGTGAGACAGCAATGTGAATCACTGTGTCACCGTGCTGCCCCGGGTCCCTGGCACTGTGAGACAGCAGTGTGAATCACTGTGTCACCGTGCTGCCCCGGGTCCCTGGCACTGTGAGACAGCAGTGCTAATCACTGTGTCACCGTGCTGTCCCGGGTCCCTGGCACTGTGAGACAGCAGTGTGAATCACTGTGACACCGTGCTGCCCTGGGTCCCTGGCACTGTGAGACAGCAGTGTGAATCCCTGTGTCACCGTGCTGCCCTGGGTCCCTGGCACTGTGAGACAGCAGTGTGAATCACTGTGTCACCGTGCTGCCCTGGGTCCCTGGCACTGTGAGACAGCAATGTGAATCACTGTGTCACCGTGCTGCCCCGGGTCCCTGGCACTGTGAGACAGCAGTGTGAATCACTGTGTCACCGTGCTGCCCCGGGTCCCTGGCACTGTGAGACAGCAGTGCTAATCACTGTGTCACCGTGCTGCCCCGGGTCCCTGGCACTGTGAGACAGCAGTGTGAATCACTGTGTCACCGTGCTGCCCCGGGTCCCTGGCACTGTGAGACAGCAGTGTGAATCACTGTGTCACCGTGCTGCCCCGGGTCCCTGGCACTGTGAGACAGCAGTGTGAATCACTGTGTCACCGTGCTGCCCCGGGTCCCTGGCACTGTGAGACAGCAGTGCTAATCACTGTGTCACCGTGCTGCCCCGGGTCCCTGGCACTGTGAGACAGCAGTGTGAATCACTGTGTCACCGTGCTGCCCCGGGTCCCTGGCACTGTGAGACAGCAGTGCTAATCACTGTGTCACCGTGCTGCCCCGGGTCCCTGGCACTGTGAGACAGCAGTGTGAATCACTGTGTCACTGTGCTGCCCCGGGTCCCTGGCACTGTGAGACAGCAGTGCTAATCACTGTGTCACCGTGCTGCCCCGGGTCCCTGGCGCTGTGAGACAGCAGTGCTAATCACTGTGTCACCGTGCTGCCCCGGGTCCCTGGCGCTGTGAGACAGCAGTGCTAATCACTGTGTCACCGTGCTGCCCCGGGTCCCTGGCACTGTGAGACAGCAGTGCTAATCACTGTGTCACCGTGCTGCCCCGGGTCCCTGGCACTGTGAGACAGCAGTGTGAATCACTGTGTCACCGTGCTGCCCCGGGTCCCTGGCACTGTGAGACAGCAGTGTGAATCACTGTGTCACCGTGCTGCCCTGGGTCCCTGGCACTGTGAGACAGCAGTGTGAATCACTGTGTCACCGTGCTGCCCCGGGTCCCTGGCACTGTGAGACAGCAGCGCTAATCACTGTGTCACCGTGCTGCCCCGGGTCCCTGGCGCTGTGAGACAGCAGCGCTAATCACTGTGTCACCGTGCTGCCCCGGGTCCCTGGCACTGTGAGACAGCAGTGTGAATCACTGTGTCACCGTGCTGCCCCGGGTCCCTGGCACTGTGAGACAGCAGTGTGAATCACTGTGTCACCGTGCTGCCCCGGGTCCCTGGCACTGTGAGACAGCAGTGCTAATCACTGTGTCACCGTGCTGCCCTGGGTCCCTGGCACTGTGAGACAGCAGTGTGAATCACTGTGTCACCGTGCTGCCCCGGGTCCCTGGCACTGTGAGACAGCAGTGTGAATCACTGTGTCACCGTGCTGCCCCGGGTCCCTGGCACTGTGAGACAGCAGTGTGAATCACTGTGTCACCGTGCTGCCCCGGGTCCCTGGCACAGTGCTGCGTCCTGCTTTCATTTTGGCTAATGTTACAATTTTCCTTGTCATTTATGGTTCTCGAATCCTGCTGTTTCTGTCCCTCGTTTTTGCAGGGACATTTTTGTCACCCTATTATAGAAGGGATATTATTAAACTAGAAAGAGTGCAGTTAAGATTTACTAGGATGTTACCGGGACTTAATGGATTGAGTTATAAGGAGAGGCTGGATAGACTGGGACTTTTTTCACTGGAGTGTAGGAGGGGTGATCTTATAGAGGTCTATAAAATAATGAGGGGCACAGATCAGCTAGATAGTCAATATCTTTTCCCAAAGGTAGGGGAGTCTAAAACTAGAGGGCATATCCATCACTCCCCAAAATCTTTTAGAATTAAGGTCACTCAGCGCACAATGATTCCCCACTGAAATATCGATCACCTGTCCCAATTAATTCCCAATACCAAGTCTAGTACGGCCCGTTCCCTGATTGGATTGTCAACATATTGTACCAAAAAACCCCTCCTGGACACATAGAACATAGAACATAGAACATAGAACACTACAGCACAAACAGGCCCTTCGGCCCACAAGTTGCGCCGACCACATCACCTACCAACCTACAGACCTATCTATAACCCTCAATCTCATTAAACCCCATATACTCATCCAGAAGTCTTTTAAAAGACCCCAGCGAGTTCGCCTCCACCACCACTGACGGCAGCCGATTCCATTCACTCACCACCCTCTGAGTGAAAAACTTACCCCTAACATCACTTCTGAACCTCCCTCCCCGCACCTTAAATCTGTGTCCTCTCGTAGCGACCATTTCAAACCGGGGAAATAGCCTCTGAGAGTCCACCCTATCTATTCCTCTCAACATTTTGTAAACTTCTATCAGGTCGCCTCTCAACCTTCGTCTCTCCAGGGAAAAGAGTCCCAGCTCCCTCAACCTAACTTCATAAGGCATGCCTCCCAGTCCAGGCAACATCCTTGTAAATCTCCTCTGTACCCTTTCAATAGCTTCTACATCTTTCCTATAGTGAGGCGACCAGAACTGCGCACAGTACTCCAAATGAGGCCTGACAAGGGTCTTATAAAGTTCCAGCATTACCTCCCGACTCCTAAACTCAATCCCTCGATTAATGAAGGCCAGTACACCATACGCCTTCTTGACCACCTCCTCCACCTGCGAGGCCGATTTAAGAGTCCTGTGGACCCGGACCCCAAGATCCTTCTGCTCCTCAACACTACTCAGACTTCTGCCCTTAATAGTGTACTCGTTCATCCCGTTGGTTCTGCCAAAATGGACGACAACACATTTATCCGCGTTGAAGTCCATCTGCCACTTCTCCGCCCAGTCCTGCATCCTATCTATGTCCTGCTGCAACTTTTGCCATCCTTCCAGATCATCCACAACACCACCGACCTTCGTGTCATCAGCGAACTTACTTACCCATCCCTCCACTTCCTCATCCAGGTCATTTATGAAAATGACAAACAACAAGGGTCCCAGAACAGATCCTTGAGGCACTCCGCTGGTGACTGACCTCCATTCAGAAAAAGCCCCATCCACAACCACTCTCTGCCTTCTGCAGGCAAGCCAGTTCTGGATCCACAAGGCCAAAGGCCCTTGGATCCCATGCCCTCTCACCTTCTCAATAAGTCTTACATCTAAAAGAGTGCTCTCTATCTGAGCTCCAGGCTGTAAGGGATTCCCAGTCAATATGGGAAAAGTTAAAATCACCCACTACAAATACCCTGCTTTATTTCACACCTTTCCAGTATCTGACTACACAGCTGCTCCTGCCTCCTGCAGACTGTTGGGAGGTTTATACTAAATTCCCAACATTGTGATTTCACCTTTCCCGTTCCTGACCTCCACCCACAACACCTCACTACACAATCCCTCCAATGTCTCCTCCCTCAACACAGCCATGATGTGATGTGGTCCAGGGAGGGTGTAATGAGCAGTCACCATCACTCTGAGGCAGGTCAGTAATAGCCATAGAGTCACATAGAACACTACAGCACAAACAGGCCCTTCGGCCCACGAGTTGCGCCGATCACATCAACACCTACCAATCTATAGACCTATCTATAACCCCCAATCCCATGAAACCCCATATACTCATCCAGAAGTCTTTTAAAAGACCCCAGCGAGTTCGCCTCCACCACCACTGACGGCAGCCGATTCCATTCACTCACCACCCTCTGAGTGAAAAACTTACCCCTAACATCACTTCTGTACTTTCCTCCCCGCACCTTAAATCTGTGTCCTCTCGTAGCGACCATTTCAACCCGGGGAAATAGCCTCTGAGAATCCACCCTATCTATTCCTCTCAACATTTTGTAAACTTCTATCAGGTCGCCTCTCAACCTACGTCTCTCCAGGGAGAAGAGTCCCAGCTCCCTCAACCTATCTTCATAAGGCATGCCTCCCAGTCCAGGCAACATCCTTGTAAATCTCCTCTGTACCCTCTCAATAGCTTCCACATCCTTCCTGTAGTGAGGTGACCAGAACTGCGCACAGTACTCCAAGTGGGGTCTGACAAGGGTCCTATAAAGTTGCAGCATTACATTTTACAGCATGGAAACAGGCCCTTTGGCCCAACTTGTCCATGCTGCTAAGATTTTATCATTAAGCTCGTCCGAAATTGCTCACATTTGGCTCATATCCCTCTGTATCCAATTTAGTCGTGATGTGGAGATGTCGGTGTTGGACCAGGGTGGACACAGTAAGAATTCTCACAACACCAGGTTAAAGTCCACCAGGTTTATTGGCAGCACGAGCTTTCAAAGCACAGTCCCTTCATCAGGTGAGAATGATAACACCACTGACACTCATTTCATCAAAGGCCTTGCTAAAGTCCATGTAGACAACATCAACTGCACTGCCCTCATCTACCTTCTTGGTTACCCCTTCAAAAAACTCTATTAAATTTGTGAGAGATGTTTTTCCACTCACAAAGCCATGCTGACTGTCCCTAATCAGTCCTTGTGTCTCTAAATGCCTGTAGACCCCGGGCCCGCCTGTTTTTGGGTGTGAAATTGGGGTAAATTTGGGTGTTGGGCCTTTAACCCGATCTGCACCCAAATCTGAGCGGATTGCCACTTTACCGACACCCGATTTTGGCACAGATCCATGGCCCAATGGGACAGTCCATGATTTAAATCCATTAAAAAGGGATTGGTTTAGGTTAGTGGGTCATTGTTTTTTAACTGGTCGGTGCAACATCGTGGGCCGAAGGGCCTGTTCTGCGCTGTAATGTTCTATCGCAGGGGTGGGGTGGAGCAGGGTTTGAAATGCGTATACTTTAATGCGAGGAGTATTCGCAATAAGGTGGATGAACTTGCAGCGTGGATCAGTACCTGGGACTTTGATGTTGTGGCCATTTCAGAGACATGGATAGAGCAGGGTCAGGAATGGTTGTTGCAGGTTCCGGGGTTCAAATGCTTTAGTCGGAGTAGAGAAGGAGGTAGAAAGGGGGGAGGGGTAGCATTATTGGTCAAGGACTATATCACAGTGTCAGAGAGGAAGTTTGATGAGGACTTGTCTGTTGAGGTAGTATGGGCTGAGATTAGAAATAGGAGAGGAGAGATCACCCTGTTGGGAGTCTTTTATAGACCTCCTAAAAGTTCTAGAGAGGTTGAGGAAAGGATTGCGGAGACGATCCTGGTTAGGAGTGAAAGTAATAGGGTAATTGTTATGGGGGACTTTAACTTTACTAATATTGATTGGAATAGCTATAGCTCTAGCTCGTTAGAGGGGTCAGTTTTTGTACAAAGTGTGCAGGAGGGTTTTTTGACTCAGTATGTAGATAGGCCAACTAGAGGTGAGGCTATATTGGATTTGGTGCTGGGAAATGAGCCAGACCAGGTGCTAGACTTGGAAGTTGGTGAGCATTTTGGTGATAGTGACCACAATTCGGTTACGTTCACCTTAGTGATGGAAAGGGATAGGCATGAACCTCGGGTCAGTAGTTTTAGCTGGGGGAAGGGTAATTATGAGGCTATTAGGAGAGAATTAGGAAGCATAGGTTGGACTAGGAGATTACAGGGACTGGGAACGTCCGAAATGTGGAGTTTTTTCAAGGAGCAGCTACTGCGAGTCCGTGATAGGTATGTCCCTGTCAGGCAAGGAGGAATTGGTAGGGCTAGGGAACCGTGGTGCACCAAAAAAGTTTTTTCGTTGGTTAAGAGGAAAAAGGAGGCTTATGTTCGGATGAGACGTGAGGGCTCGGGTAGTGCACTAGAAAACTTTAGATTGGCTAGGAGGGAGTTGAAGAGTGAGCTAAGAAGGGCTAAAAGAGGACATGAGAAGACTTTGGCTGATAGGGTTAAGGAGAATCCTAAGGCGTTCTATAGGTATGTCAAGAACAGAAGGTTGGTTAGGGCAAGATTAGGGCCAGTTATAGACGGCAGAGGGAAGTTATGTGTGGAACCGGAAGAGATTGGTGAGGCATTGAACCAATATTTCTCTTCGGTGTTCACGCAAGGGGACATGGATATAGCTGAGGAGGACACTGGGTTGCAGGGGAGTAGAATTGACAGTGTTACAGTTGATAAGGGGGATGTGCTAGATATTCTGGAGGGTCTGAAAATAGATAAGTCCCCTGGTCCGGATGGGATTTACCCCAGGATTCTCTGGGAGGCAAGAGAAGTGATTGCAGAGCCTCTGGCTCTGATCTTCAGGTCGTCATTGGCCTCTGGTATAGTACCAGAAGATTGGAGGTTAGCGAATGTTGTCCCATTGTTTAAGAAGGGGAACAGAGACTTCCCCGGGAATTATAGACCGGTGAGTCTCACTTCTGTTGTGGGCAAGGTTTTAGAAAAAATTATTAGGGATAGGATTTATAGTTATTTGGAGAGTAATGAATTGATTGGAGATAGTCAGCATGGTTTTAAGAACATAAGAACATAAGAAATAGGAGCAGGAGTAGGCCATCTAGCCCTTCGAGCCTGCCCCACCATTCAATAAGATCATGGCTGATCTGTCGTGGCTCAGTTCCACTTTCCCACCCTCTCCCCATAACCCTTAATCCCCTCTCTTATCAAGAACCCATCAACCCGCTTCTTAAAAATATTTAGCGAGGCAGCCTCCACCACCTCAACGGGCAGAGAATTCCAGAGATTCACCACCCTTTGAGTGAAGAAGTTACTCCTCAACTCCGTTCTAAACCGCCTCCCCTTTATCTTGAGGCTGTGCCCCCTAGTCCTACTGTCTTTTTTGAGCGGGAAGAGTCTCTCCACCTCTATCCTATCCATCCCATTCATCATCTTATACGTCTCAATGAGATCTCCCCTCATTCTTCTAAACTCTAACGAGTACAAGCCTAGTTTATTCAGCCTCTCCTCATAGCTCAACCCCCTCAACTCCAGTATCAGCCTAGTAAACCTCCTCTGCACTCCCTCCAGGGCCAAAATATCCTTGCGCAGGTGCGGCGCCCAAACTGCACACAGTACTCCAGCTGCGGCCTCACCAATGCCCTATACAGCTGCAGCAAGACCTCCCTACTTTTATATTCAATCCCCCTCGCTATGAAGGCCAGCATCCCATTCGCCTTCCTGACCACCTGCTGCACCTGGTAGGTCGTGCCTTACTAACCTTATTGAGTTTTTTGAGAAAGTGACCAAAGAGGTGGATGGGGGTAAGGCAGTTGACGTGGTATATATGGATTTTAGTAAGGCGTTTGATAAGGTTCACCATGGTAGGATTCTGCAGAAAATGCAGATGTATGGGATTGAGGGTAGTCTAGGAAATTGGATCAGGAATTGGCTAGCAGATAGGAGACAGAGGGTGGTGGTTGATGGTAAATATTCGTCATGGAGTTCAGTTACGAGTGGTGTGCCTCAGGGATCTGTTTTGGGGCCACTGTTGTTTGTAATTTTTATTAATGATCTGGATGAGGGTATAGTTGGGTGGATTAGTAAATTTGCTGATGACACCAAAGTCGGAGGTGTGGTAGATTGTGAGGAAGGGTGTCATAGTTTGCAGGAAGACTTGGACAGGTTGCAGAGCTGGGCCGAGAGGTGGCGGATGGAGTTTAATGCGGAGAAGTGTGAGGTAATTCACTTTGGTAGGAGCAACAGATGTGTTGAGTATAGGGCTAACGGGAGGACTTTGAATAGTGTGGATGAACAGAGGGATCTAGGTGTATGTGTACATAGATCCCTGAAAGTTGGGAATCAAGTAGATAAGGTTGTTAAGAAGGCATACGGTGTCTTGGCGTTTATTGGTAGGGGGATTGAATTTAGGAGTCGCAGCGTCATGTTGCAACTGTACACAACTCTGGTGCGGCCGCACTTGGAGTACTGTGTGCAGTTCTGGTCCCCACATTACAGGAAGGACGTGGAGGCTTTGGAGAGGGTGCAGAGGAGGTTTACCAGGATGTTGCCTGGTATGGAGGGGAGGTCCTATGAGGAGAGACTGAGGGATTTGGGGTTGTTTTCGTTAGAAAGAAGACGGCTAAGAGGGGACCTTATTGAAACATATAAGATGATTAGAGGTTTAGATAGGGTGGACAGTGATAGCCTTTTTCCTCTGATGGAGAAAGCTAGCACGAGGGGGCATGGCTTTAAATTAAGGGGTGGTAGTTATAGGACGGATGTCAGGGGTAGGTTCTTTACCCAGAGGGTGGTGAGGGATTGGAATGCCCTGCCTGCTGCAGTTGTAAATGCACCTAGTTTGGGGGCGTTTAAGAGATCCGTGGATAGGTTTATGGATGAAAAGGGATTGGTTTAGGTTTGTGGGTCATTGTTTTTTAACTGGTCGGTGCAACATCGTGGGCCGAAGGGCCTGTTCTGCGCTGTAATGTTCTATGTTCTATGCGTGTCCAACCCTCTGTCCAAACCCCATTTTACTGTCTTCAGATCTATTCCCAATCCAACGCTGAAATCCACCTGCAGAATTAAAATCCAAAGTGAATTCCTGTTCTCAGAGGAACCTCCAAAGCCTGTCCTCCTCCACCACCCTTCGCAGACCCCCCCCCAAGCTAAACATCCCAGCGGACCCACCCCACCCCCCACCCCCTTCCCGGGATCAGATCACCCACCGCTCACCATCCCAGCAGACCCACCTCCCCTCCCTTCCCAGGATCAGACCCTGCCCCCCACAGGAGGCAGGCTCCCTTGGCAGAACTCCCCCACCACCACCCCCCCCCTTCCCGGGATCAGATCCCACCCCCCCCCACACTCAGCACCCTGGCAGACCCACCCCCTCCCTTCCCAGGGTCAGACCCCCACACCCAGGAGGCAGGCCCCCTTGGCAGAGCTCCCCCACCACCCCCTCCCCCCCCCGGCAACCCCCCCGCCCCCGGGATCGGACCCCCCCCTGGGGAGGCATGTCTCTCTCGGCAGAGCACACACCCCCTCCCTCCACCATTCCTTCTCGACCATCCTCAGTCCTTCGAGACCCTGAGCCTCCTTTCCACAGACTCAGAACCACAGCCAAAGTGAGCGGATTTCACACCCTTCCATTGGAGGAGGAGGGGGCTCAGATAGATCTCCGGTTGGGGGGAGGGAGGAGGGGGCTCAGATAGATCTCCGGTTGGGGGGGGGAGGAGGGGGCTCAGATAGATCTCCGGTTGGGGGGGGAGGAGGGGGCTCAGATAGATCTCCGGTTGGGCGGGGGGGGGAGGAGGGGGCTCAGATAGATCTCCGGTTGGGGGGGGGGAGGAGGGGGCTCAGATAGATCTCCGGTTGGGGGGGGAGGGGGCTCAGATAGATCTCCGGTTGGGGGGAGGGAGGAGGGGGCTCAGATAGATCTCTGACCAATCCGGTAAAAAGCGTAGAGGCGCACTGGTGTGAGGATTCCAGGCTCGGATCTGTATTACACCCAGATCCAGCACTTAGGCTCCGATTGGTAAAATCTGGCCCCCTGTCTCTCAAAATACCTTCCAACAATTTACCCACCACAGATGTGAGGCTCTCTGGCCTGTAGTTCCCAGGCTTTTCCCTTTTTAAACAAAGGCACAACATTTGCCACCCTCCAATCTTCAGGCACCTCACCCATGATTATCGATGATTCAAATATCTCGGCTAGGGGACCCGCAATTGCCTCCCTAGCCTCCCACAGTGTCCTGGGATACACTTCCTCAGGTCCCAGGGATTTATCTACCTTGATAGGCTTTAAGACTTCCATTACCTCCTTCTCTGTAATATGTACACTCCTCAAGACATCAATATTGAGAAGGGATATTTGATGATGGAGAGTGAAGATCTAGAACACAGCAGGGTGCTGGCAGAGGAAATGATGAGCGATTGGAAAGGAGATCGGATGGACATTTGAAAGGAATAGGGACCGAAGGAGAGAGTGGGATTGGCTGGGGTTGTGTGCAGGCAGCCAGAATGGAATCAATAGGTTTATGGACGAATAGGATAGGTTTATGGACGAAAAGAGATTGGTATAGGCTAGTGGGTCATTGTTTTTGTAACTGGTCGGCGCAACATCGTGGGCCGAAGGGCCTGTTCTGCGCTGTAATGTTCTATGTTCTATGTTCTATGTTCAATGGGCTGAATGGCCTCATTCTCTATGTGGCTCCAAGAAAACTGCTCTCTCATCAATCGGCAGGGAGACGGTAAAGACAAACAGCAAAATGGAGGAATGAGAGAACACGATTCAGAGACTGGAACCTCTGAAAGGGGAAGAACAGGAGGATTTCCAATCAAACAGAGGGATAGTCTCCCAGTGAGACAGGGGAAGAGGTGGGCTGGAGGTGGAGGGTGGGGGGGGGGGTTTGAGTTTGAGGGAAGTGAGAGGATTGTAGAATGGAAGATTGGAAAGGCTGTTTCCATTGTGGATGGAGGTGAGGAGGTGCCTGCAGAGATCTCTGAGGACATTACTGATATTCACAGCTGACTCCATGGAAAAGATGGGAAGTGGGGCTGGAGCCACGCTTTGGTCAGCTGTGATCTTATTGAATGGTAAAACAGGCTCGATGGGCACACTCCCAGTCCTGCTTTTGACAGTTTATTTGAAGGATATGGGTGTCTCTGGCTGACCCCAGTATTTATCACCCGCTGCCTAATTACCCCTTGAGGTGGTGAATGATGCAGACCCTGTTCCTATGGAACAGTCACAGGAAGAGGTTCTGAATGACGAAAGGGAGTGAGACAGAGAGTGGGGTCACACCAGCACATCCACATGAGATTTGTACAATCCCACTTGAGAATACTGTTCCCCGAGCCCAGCCTGCTCCCCAGAATCGGGGCAGGAATGCTGGCCAGAAACTGGGAAAGTGTAGGGAGGGAAATTGCAGAGTTTGGAGCCCAGGGGTATGGCAGAGGTTTGTGGGGCTGGAGGAGAGATAGAGAGAGACAGAGGTGAGGCATTAAAAACAAGTGTGAGGGGCGGGGGGGGGGATGGGTGTCAGGGAGAGGGGACTTTGAGAGTTTTTTTCAATTTTAAAGTTTAGTTATTTGTCACAAGTAAGGCCTACATTAACACTGCAATGAAGTTACTGTGAAATTTCCCTAGTCGCCACACTCTGGCACCTGTTTGGGTCAATGTACCCTAATCAGCACCTTTCAGAATGTGGGAGGAAACCAGAGTACCCGGAGGAAACCCACGCAGACATGGGGAGAACATGCAGACTCCACACAGACAGTGACTCGAGCTGGGAGCAGTGCTCCCCACTGGGCCTTAGAGAGTGAAGATATTAGCAGCAGCAATCCAGATTGGTTCACACACATCCAGTCTCTCCCCCTGATCCTCACTCTGTCTGTCTGTACAGCGCTGAGGTGAAATCTCAGTCCAGGAACAGTGTGAAGATAATGATGATGAACAGTTAATCTCACTGCCAGCTCAAAGAGTGACAGTCCCCGAGATTCCAGAAGAATCCCCAGCATTGGTTCAGTCACAGTGAGGGGGGGTGCGGGGGGACAGCTCCAGACTTCACCACCCACGGGTCAGAGAAGAGGTAAATACAGGCGGGGGACTGAGGGAGAAGGGTCACAAGCCTTTAGAAAAGAACAAAAACAAAGAACAAAGAACAGTACAGCACAGGAAACAGGCCCTTCGGCCCTCCAAGCCTGCACCGCTCATTGGTCCAACTAGACCATTCGTTTGTATCCCTCCATTCCCAGTCTGTCCATGTGACCATCCGGATAAGTCTTAAACCATCCCAGCGTGTCCGCCTCCACCACCCTGCTTGGCAGTGCATTCCAGGCCCCCACCCCCCTCTGTGTAAAATACATCCCTCTGATATCTGTGTTAAACCTCACCCCCCCTCACCTTGAACCTGTGACCCCTCGTGACCATCACCTCCCACCTGGGAAAAAGCTTCCCACTGTTCACCCGATCCATACCCCTCATCATTTTATACACCTCTATTAGGTCTCCCCTCATTCTCCGTCTTTCCAGGGAGAACACCCCCAGTTTACCCAATCTCTCCTCATAGCTAAGACCCTCCATACCAGGTAACATCCTGGTAAACCTTCTCTGTATTCTCTCCAAAGCCTCCACGTCCTTCTGATAGTGCGGCGACCAGAACTGGACGCAGTGTTCCAAATGTGGCCTAACCAACGTTCTATACAGCTGTAACATCAGACTCCAGCTTTTATACTCTATACCCTGTCCAATAAAGGCAAGCATGCCATATGCCTTCTTCACCACCTTCTCCACCTTTCGGGATCTGTGGACTTGTACACCCAGGTCCCTCTGTGTGTCTATACTCCTGATGGTTCTGCCATTGACAATGTTCATCGCTATCCGCAAGTCCAGCCATCTTCGTGTCATCCGCAAACTTACTGATCACACCAGTTACACCTTCTTCCAAATCATTTATATATATCACAAATAGCAGAGGTCCCAATACAGAGCCCTGCGGAACACCACTGGTCACAGACCTCCAGCTGGATAAAGACCCTTCCACTGATACCCTCTGTCTCCTGTGGCCAAGCCAGTTCTCTACCCATCTAGCTAGCTCTCTTTTCATCCCTTTAACCTTTTGCACCAACCTGCCATGAGGGACTTTGTCAAACGCCTTACTGAAATCCATATAGACGACATCCAAGGCTCTTCCCTCGTCAACCGTTTTTGTCACCTCCTCAAAAAACTCCACCAAATTTGTGTGGCAAGACCTCCCTCTTACAAAACCATGCTGTACATCGCTAATGAGATTATTCCGTTCTAAACGTGCATACATCCTATCACTGAGAATCCTCTCCAACAACTTCCCTACCACGGACGTCAAACTCACCGGCCTAGAATTACCCGGGTTATCTCTTAAATAACGGGACCACATTCGCTATCCTCCAATCCTCAGGGACCTCACCTGTGTCCAGTGAAGAGACAATGATTTCTATCAGAGGCCCAGCAATTTCATCTCTTGTCTCCCTGAGCAGTCCAGGAGAGATTGCCCCACAAGGGGAAACATTTGGCTTCCATTTACTTTATCAATCCCTTTTAAAATTTATATACAAAGAACAAAGAAAATTCCAGCTCAGGAACAGGCCCTTCGGCCCCTCCAATCCTGCACCGACCATGCTGCCCCCGACTGAACTAAACCCCCTCTCCTTCCGGGGACCGTATCCCTCTATTCCCATCCTATTCATGGATTTGTCCAGACGCCCCTTAAAACTCACTATCGTATCCGCTTCCACTCCCTCCCCCGGCAGCGAGTTCCAGGCACCCACCACCCTCTGTGTAAAAAATCTGCCTTGTACATCTCCTTTAAACCTTGCCCCTCACACCTTAAACCTGTGCCCCCAGTAATTGACTCTTCCACCCTGGGAAAAAGCTTCTGACTATCCACTCTGTCCATGCCTCTGATAATCTTGTAGATTTCTATCAGGTCTCCCCTCAACCTCCATCGTTCCAGTGAGAACAAACCAAGTTTCTCCAACCTCTCCTCATAGCTAATGCCCTCCATACCAGGCAACATCCTGGTAAATCTTTTCTGTACCCTCTCCGAAGCCTCCACATCCTTCTGATAGTGTGGTGACCAGAATTGAACACTATATTCCAAGTGCAACCTAACTAAGGTTCTATAAAGCTGCAACATGACTTGCCAATTTTTAAACTCAGTGCCCCGGCCGATGAAGGCAAGCATGCCGTGTGCCTTCTTGACTACCTTCTCCACCTGCATTGCCCCTTTCAGTGACCTGTGTACCTGTACACCCAGATCCCTCTGCCTATCAATACTCTTCAGGGTTATACCTGTGGCCTCTTGTTTCACATTGCCCCATAAGAGGAACATTTGATCTATATTTACTTTATCAATCCCTTTTAAAATTTTATGTACCTCAGTCAGATCCCGTCTCATCCTTCTGAACTCCAGTCAACACAAACCCAAACTGTTTAATTTTTCCTCAGACATCAACCCTTTCACCGCCGCAATCAATCTGGAATGGTCTCCAGTGACACCACATCCTTCTTCAGATCAGAATGACAGAGACAGGCCCTTCAGCCAAAACTGCTCTATGCTGACCAACATCTCAGCTAACCCCATTTCCCTGCACACACAGGGAGCTGCAAAGGTTTCCCTCGAAACATTTCCTATCCATCTATCTGTCCAAATGCCTTTTAAATGTTGTTACTGTCCCTGCCTCAACCTCTTCCTCCCACAGCCCATTCCACACACGTCCCCCCCTCTGTGTAAAATAGCTGCTCCTCCAGTTCCCATTAATTTGTTCCCCTGTTAAACCCTCTACCCTCTCGTTCCCAGGGAAAAAGACTGAGTTCATTCGCCCTATTCGTGCTTCTCATTACTGTGTAAGATCACCCCCCAGTCTCCAACTCTCCAAAGAGAAAAGCCCAAGCTTGTGAGAGGGAAATGATTTCAAAGGGACCAGAGGCTGGTGCGTGTGTAGAATCAGCTGCCAGAGGGGTGGTAGAGACAGGTACAATTAACACCATTTAAAATTCACTGGGACAGGGACAGGGGGGGAAGATTTCGAGGGATATGGACTACATGCAGGAAAATGGGATTAGTTCAGTTTAGGAACTTGGTCAGCATAGATGTGTTGGGCCGAAGGGCCTGCTTTCATTCTGTACATTCCGGGATTGATGAAGTGTTTCCCAGGCATTGTGGGAGGCCAGTGTGTCCCTAACTCTCTGACATTCACCTAGATTATCGTTGCCCAATTCTCTATTATTAACACCTTGGGATTACCCTTAACATCATTATAAGAACATAAGAAATAGGAGCAGGAGTAGGCCATCTAGCCCTTCGAGCCTGCCCCACCATTCAATAAGATCATGGCTGATCTGAAGTTGGATCAGTTCCACTTTCCCGCTTTCTCCCCATAACCCTTAATTCCCCTGTCTATCAGAAACCTATCTACCCGTGACTTAAATATATTCAGCGAGGCAGCCTCCCTCCACCACTTCAACGGGCAGAGGAATTCCAGAGATTCACCACCCTTTGAGTGAAGAAGTTCCTCTTCAACTCCAATCTAAACTGCCCCCCCCTTTATCCTGAGGCTGTGCCCCCTAGTCCTACTGTCCTTTCTAAGCGGGAAGAATCTCTCTACCTCTACCCTATCCATCCCCTTCATTATCTTATATGTCTCTATAAGATCCCCCCTCATCCTTCTAAACTCCAACGAGTACAGACCCAGTCTATTTAGTCTCTCTTCATAGGCTAATCCCCTCATCTCCGGTATCAGCCTCGTGAACCTCCTCTGCACTCCCTCCAAGGCCAAAATATCCTTGCGCAAGTGCGGCGACCAAACTGCACCCAGTATTCTGATGTGGAGATGTCGATGTTGGACTGGGGTAAACACAGTAAGAAGTCTCACTACACCAGGCTAAAGTCCAACAGGTTTATTTGGTAACAAACACCACTAGCTTTTGGAGCGCTGCCCCTTTGAAACTCCCCACTTACCTGACAAAAGAACAGCGTTCCGAAAGCTTGTGACGTTTGTTACCAAATAAACCTGTTGGACTTTAACCTGGTGTTGGGAGATTTCTTACTGTGTTAACCGTTAACCATAAACATCGTCTGATTGGCCAAATAAATTTCATGCAAACTAAAATGGGTTCACCCCCCCCCCCCGACCCCCCTCCACCCCCCCCCTCCACCCCCCCCACCCCCCCTCCCCCCCTCCCCCCTCCCCCCCTCCCCCCCCTCCTCCCCCTCCCCCACCCCCCCCCCTCCTCCCCTCCCCCCACCCCCCCCCCCTCCCCCCCCCCCCCCCTCCTCCCCCCCCCCTCCCCCCTCCTCCTCAGAGAATGAATGCGTTATTGAATCAACTGCCACTTACTGTGGTTCCTGGGTCAGCCCAGTTTCTCTGTGAGAATTACAAAGAGAATTTAAATCTCACGGGATCCAGGGTGAGGGATCTAAATGGAAACAAAATTGGCTTCTTGACAGAAACCAGAGGGTGGGTTGGAGAGAGTTGTTTTTCAAACTGGAGGACCAGTGGTGTACCTCAGGGATCAGTGCTGGGTCCACTGTTATTTGTCATTTATATTAATGATTTGGATGAGAATAGAGGGGGCATGGTTAGTAAGTTTGCAGATGACACAAAGATTGGTGGCATAGTGGACAGTGAAGAAAGTTATCTCCAATTGCAACGGGATCTTGATCAATTGGGCCAGTGGGCTGACGAATGGCAGATGGAGTTTAATTTAGATAAATGTGAGGTGATGTATTTTGGTCGATTGAACCAGGGCAGGACTTACTCAGTTAATGGTAGGGTGTTGGGGAGAGTTACAGAACAAAGAGATCGAGGGGTCAGGTTCATAGCTCCTTGAAAGTGGAGTCACAGGTGGACAGAGTGGTGAAGAAGACATTCAGCATGCTTGGTTTCATTGGTCAGAACATTGAATACAGGAGTTGGGACGTCTTGTTGAAGTTGTACAAGACATTGGTAAGGCCACACTTGGAATACTGTGTACAATTCTGGTCACCCTATTATAGAAAGGATATTATTAAACTAGAAAGAGTGCAGAAAAGATTTACTAGGATGTTACCGGACTTGATGTTTTGAGTTATAAATGAGAGCAACTGGGACGAGCTTAGGGGTTAAAAGAAAGGGCAGCATGGATAAGTTGGGCGGAAGGGCCTTGGTGATTATTTTCCAAACGTCGCTGGATTCCGGTGAAGTGCCGGGAAGATTGGAAAACGGCTAATGTTACGCCGTTGTTTAAGAAGGGTGCCAGGCAAAAGGCAGGGAAATATAGGCCGGTTAGTTTAACGTCTGTTGTAGGTAAAATGTTAGAATCCGTGATCAAGGAGAAAATAGCGAGGCATCTTGAGGGGAATTGCTTGATAGAGCAGACGCAGCACAGTTTCATTAAGGGAAGTCGTGTCTGACAAATTTACTGGAGTTCTATGAGGATGTGTCTAGGGCGGTGGATAGAGGAGAGCCGGTGGATGTGATGTTTCTTGATTTTCAGAAGGCGTTTGACAAGGTACCTCACAAGAGGTTATTACAGAAGGTCAGGGACATGGAGTTGGGGGTAGGGTGTTAGCGTGGATAGAGGATTGGTTGTCAAATAGGAGGCAGAGAGTGGGGGTCAATGGGTGCTATTCGGATTGGCGGATGGTGACTAGTGGGGTGCCCCAGGGGTCGGTGCTGGGGCCTCAGCTATTTACCATTTATATAGATGATCTGGAGGAGGGAACCGAGTGTAGGGTGTCGCAATTTGCGGATGACACCAAGATTGGAGGAACGGCAAATTGTGCGGAGGGTGTGGAGAGTCTGCAGAAGGATCTAGATAGGCTGGGCGAATGGGCCAGGAAATGGCAAATGGAATTTAATGTTGGCAAGTGCGAGGTGGTCCACTTTGGTAGGAATAATGGTAGGAAGGACTATTACTTACAGGGCGAAAAACTGCAGCAGGCGACGGTGCAGAGGGACCTCGGGGTCCTTGTGCATGAGTCGCAAAAACCCAGCCTGCAGGTGCAGCAGGTGGTCAGGAAGGCGAATGGGATGCTGGCCTTCATAGCGAGGGGGATTGAATATAAAAGTAGGGAGGTCTTGCTGCGGCTGTATAGGGCATTGGTGAGGCCGCAGCTGGAGTACTGTGTGCAGTTTTGGTCGCCGCACCTGCGCTAGGATATTTTGGCCTTGGAGGGAGTGCAGAGGAGGTTTACTAGGCTGATACCGGAGTTGAGGGGGTGAACTATGAGGAGAGGCTGAATAAACTAGGCTTGTACTCGTTAGAGTTTAGAAGAATGAGGGGGGATGTCATTGAGACGTATAAGATGTTGAATGGGATGGATAGGATAGAGGTGGAGAGACTCTTCCCGCTCAGAAAGGGCAGTAGGACTAGGGGGCACAGCCTCAAGATAAAGGGGGGGCGGTTAGAACGGAGTTGAGGAGGAACTTCTTCACTCAAAGGGTGGTGAATCTCTGGAATTCTCTGCCCGTTGAAGTGGTGGAGGCTGCCTCGCTAAATATTTTTAAGAAGCGGGTTGATGGGTTTTTGATAAGAGAGGGGATTAAGGGTTATGGGAGAGGGCGGGAATGTGGAACTGAGCAGCGACAGATCAGCCATGATCTTATTGAATGGCGGGGCAGGCTCGAAGGGCTAGATGGCCTACTCCTGCTCCTATTTCTTATGTTCTTATGTTCTTATGGGCCTGTTTCCATGCTGTAAACCTGTGTGACTGTATAACTCTGTGGTTTCACATTGTAACACTCCTGTTTTTGAGAAAACTGTTCCTGTTTTGAATATGTGGAACTTGTTTCCTGTTTATCAGCAACAGTGGAAATAATCTCTTCTTATCAGAAATGTTCAGAATCAAACTTTTATCAAACCCTCTCTTAACCTTCCAATCTGAATCAACAGGAACCAGCACTGTAAATAACACCACACTGTAAATACATTAGCATCGAGATAGTGGAACTCCTCACCCCTACTTTCTGCTCCATGTCAACCTCTTGTATGACACACGTGTTCTAGATCATGCAGGGGATCAGAGGTGAGCTGGCAAGGTGGATAATAAACTGGCTCAGTCACAGAGACAGAGGGTAGCAGTGGAAGGGTGTATTTCTGAATGGAGGGCTGTGACAAGTGGTGTTCCTCAGGGATCAGTGCTGGGACCTTTACTGTGTAATATATATAAATGATTTGGGGGAAAATGTAACTGGATTGATTAGTAAGATTGTAGACAACACAAAGGTTGGTGGATTTGTGGATAGCGATGAGGACCATCAGAGGATAGAGCAGGATATAGATCAGTTGGAGACTTGGACGGAGAGATGGCGGACGGAGTTTAATCTAGACAAATGTGAGGTAATGTATTTTGGAAGGTCTAATACAGATAGGAAATATACAGTAAATGGCAGAACCCTTAAGAGTATTGATAGGCAGAGGGATCTGGGTGTACAGGTACACAGGTCACTGAAAGGGGCAATGCAGGTGGAGAAGGTAGTCAAGAAGGCATACGGCATGCTTGCCTTCATCGGCCGGGGCACTGAGTTTAAAAATTGGCAAGTCATGTTGCAGCTTTATAGAACCTTAGTTAGGATGCACTTGGAATACAGTGTTCAATTCTGGTCACCACACTACCAGAAGGATGTGGAGGCTTTGGAGAGGGTACAGAAAAGATTTACCAGGATGTTGCCTGACATGGAGGGCATTAGCTATGAGGAGAGGTTGGAGAAACTTGGTTTGTTCTCACTGGAACGATGGAGGGTGAGGGGAGACCTGATAGAAATCTACAAGATTATCAGAGGCATGGACAGAGTGGATAGTCAGAAGCTTTTTCCCAGGGTGGAAGAGTCAATTACTGGGGGCACAGGTTTAAGGTGCGAGGGGCAAGGTTTAAAGGAGATGTACGAGGCAGATTTTTTACACAGAGGGGGGTGGGTGCCTGGAACTCGCTGCCGGGGGAGGGAGTGGAAGCGGATACGGTAGTGAGTTTTAAGGGGCGTCTGGACAAATCCATGAATAGGATGGGAATAGAGGGATACGGTCCCCGGAAGGAGAGGGGGTTTTAGTTCAGTCGGGGCAACATGGTCGGTGCAGGATTGGAGGGGCCGAAGGGCCTGTTCCTGTGCTGGAATTTTCTTTGTTCTTTGTATTCCCATCCTGGGGCGGGACCTGGAGATTCCCAGCTGACTGCACATATCTGCAGAACTCACTGATGTACCAGGCCTCAGGACATCCTTTCCTGCAGTCTATCATATACTTGGAGTATTGTGTGCAGTTCTGGTCCCCACATTACAGGAAGGATGTGGAGGCTTTGGAGAGGGTGCAGAGGAGGTTTACCAGGATGTTGCCTGGTATGGAGGGGAGGTCCTATGAGGAGAGACTGAGGGATTTGGGGTTGTTTTCACTGGAAAGAAGGCGGCTAAGAGGGGATCTTATTGAAACATATAAGATGATTAGAGGTTTAGATAGGGTGGATAGTAATAGCCTTTTTCCTCGGATGGAGAAAGCTAGCATGAGGGGGCATGGCTTTAAATTAAGGGGGGGGTAGTTATAGGACGGATGTCAGGGGTAGGTTCTTTACCCAGAGGGTGGTGAGGGATTGGAATGCCCTGCCTGCTGCGGTTGTAAATGCGCCTAGTTTGGGGGCGTTTAAGAGATCTGTGGATAGGTTTATGGACGAAATGGGATTGGTTTAGATTAGTGGGTTAGTGTTTTTTTTTAAAAGCTGGTCGGCGCAACATCGTGGGCCGAAGGGCCTGTTCTGCGCTGTAATGTTCTATGTTCTATGTTCTATCAGGTAGACAACATTGGCTGAGTCTCATGACTATATACCGTGTACCTGGTGGATGTAAGACACACGACAACACAGGATTTCCAAGCAGAGACTGATAGCCAAGTTCCGCACACATGAGGACGGCCTCAACAGGGATCTTGGGTTCATGTTGCACTATCTGTAACCCCCGTGACTTGCCTGGGTTTGCAACATCTCACTAACTGTCCTGTCTGGAGACAATACACATCTCTTTAACCTGTGCTTAACCCTCTCTCCACTCACATTGTTTGTACCTTTAAGATTTGATTACCTGTAAAAACTCGCATTCCAACCATTATTTTATAAATTGAGTTTGTGTCTTTATATACCCTGTTTGTGAACAGAACTCCCACTTATCTGATGAAGGGGAAGCGTTCCAAAAGTTAGTGGTTCTTGCTACCAAATAAACATGTTGGACTTTAACCTGGTGTTGTGAGACTTCTTACTGTGTTTACCCAGTCTAATGCCAGTGTCTCCACATCAATATATAACTGGAACATAATGTGCCAGTTTTTACACTTGATGCCCTGTCCTATAAAGGCAGGCATGCCATATGCCTTCTTCACCAGCTTTTCCACCTCTGCTGCCACTTTTAAGGATATGGAGTGTACTCCCAGATCTCTCTGTGTTCCTGATGATTCTGCCATTTATTTTATAGCTCCCACCTGAATTGGATCAAACAAAATGTATCACCTCGCATTTATCCGGATTAAATTCCATCTGCTGTTTCTCCACGCAATTTTCCAGCCGATCGATATCGATAGCCAATCGATGGACAGTGAAGAAAGTTATCTCTGACTGCAATCAGATCTTGATCAATTGGGCCAGTGGGCTGACGAATGGCAGATGGAGTTTAATTTAGATAAATGTGAGGTGATGTATTTTGGTCGATTGAACCAGGGCAGGATTTACTCAGTTAATGGTAGGGTGTTGGGGAGAGTTACAGAACAAAGAGATCTCGGGGTACAGGTTCATAGCTCCTTGAAAGTGGAGTCACAGGTGGACAGAGTGGGGAAGAAGGCATTCGGCATGCTTGGTTTCATCGGTCAGAACATTGAATACAGGAGTTGGGACGTCTTGTTGAAGTTGTACAAGACATTGGTAAGGCCACACTTGGAATACTGTGTACAATTCTGGTCACCCTATTATAGAAAGGATATTATTAAACTAGAAAGAGTGCAGAAAAGATTTACTAGGATGCGACCGGTGCTTGATGGATTGAGTTATTTGAAGAGGCTGGATAGACTGGGACGTTTTTCTCTGGAGTGTAGGAGGCTGAGGGGTGATCTTATAGAGGTCTATAAAATAATGAGAGGTGTAGATCAGTTAGATAGTCAATATCTTTTCCCAAAGGTAGGGGAGTCTAAAACTAGAGGGGATAGGTTTAATGTGAGAGGGGAGAGATACAGAAGTGTCCAGAGGGACAAGTTTTTCACACAGAGGGTGGTGAGTGTCTGGAACAAGCTGCCAGAGGCAGTAGTAGAGGCGGGAACAATTTTATCTTTTAAAAAGCATTCAGACAGTTACATGGGTACGATGGGTATAGAGGGATATGGACTCAGTGCAGGCAATTGGGATTAGCTTAGGAGTTTAAGAAAAAAGGCAACATTGACAAGTTGGGCTGAAGGGCCTGTTTCCATGCTGTAAACCTGTGTGACTCTACATCACTGTCCGCAACTCCAGCAATCTTCATTTCATTCACAAACTTGCTGATCAGACCAGCTACATTTTGCTCCAAATCATTTATATATATTACAAACAGCAGAGGTCCCGGCACTGATCCCTGAGGAACACCACTAGTTACAGACCTCCATTCTGAAAGTCACCCTTCCACCACTACCCTCTGTCTTCTATGGCCAATTACAGCAAGAAGTTGAAGTGGTGGAGGCTGCCTCGCTAAATATTTTTAAGACGCGGGTTGATGGGTTTTTGATAAGAGAGGAGATTAAGGGTTATGGGGAGAGGGCGGGAAAGTGGAACTGATCCACTTCAGATCAGCCATGATCTTATTGAATGGCGGGGCAGGCTCGAAGGGCTAGATGGCCTACTCCTGCTCCTATTTCTTATGTTCTTATGTTCTTATGTTAAAATCCAACAGGTTTATTTGGTAGCAAAAGCCACTAGCTTTCAGAGCTAGTGGAAGAGGGGGTTAAGCACAGGTTAAAGAGATGTGTATTGTCCCCAGACAGGACAGTGAGATTTTTCAAGTCCAGGCAAGTCACGGGGGTTACAGATAGTGCGACATGAACCCAAGATCCCTGTTGAGACCGTCCTCATGTGCGCGGAACTTGGCTATCAGTCTCTGTTCAGCGACTCTGCGCTGTCGTGTGTCGTGAAGGCCGCCTTGGAGAACATTTACCCAAAGATCAGACGCTGAATGCCCGTGACCACTGAAGTGTTCGCCAACAGGAAGGGAACAGTCTTGCCTGGTGATTGTCGAGCGATGTTCATTCATCCGTTGTCGTAGCGTCTGCATGGTCTCCCCAATGTACCATGCTTCGGGACATCCTTTCCTGCAGTGTGACTTCGATGGCGAAGCCTGTTCTGTATCCATCTAGTTAGTTCACCACTGATCCCGTGGGATTTAATTTTTTGCACCAGCTGCTGTGAGGATCCTTGTCAAATGGTTTACTATCTCAACTACTTCTGGACTCCCCCCACGATCGGGAATATTCTTTCTGAACCTACCCTGTCTAACCCTGTTAGAATTTGATAAGTTTCCATGAGATCCCCTCCCACTCTTCGAAACTCCAGTGAATATAATCCTAATGGACCGTCCCTCATATGACAGACCTGCCATCCCAGGAATCAGCCTGGTAAACCTTTGTTGCACTCCGAGAGCAAATATCTGAGGAAGGATGTGAGGAGCGTCTGAATGATGGGAACGTCTGAAATGTGGAGTTTTTTCAAGGAGCAGCTACTGCGAGTCCTTGATAGGTATGTCCCTGTCAGGCATGGTGGATTTGGTAGATCTAGGGAACCGTGGTGCACTAAAAGAGTTGAGTCGATGGTTAAAAAGAAAAAGGAGGCTTATGTTCGGATGAGATTGGAGGGCTCAGATAGTGCACTAGAAAGCTTTAGATTGGCTAGGAGGGAGTTGAAGAGGGAGTTGAGAAGGGCTAAAAGAGGACATGAGAAGACTTTGGCTGATAGGATTAAGGAGAATCCTAAGGCGTTCTATAGGTATGTCAAGAACAGAAGGTTGGTCAGGGCAAGATTAGGGCCAGTTACAGACAGCAGGGGGAAGTTGTGTGTGGAACCGGAGGAGATTGGAGAAGTATTGAACCAATATTTCTCTTCAGTGTTCACGCAGGGGGACATGAATATAGCTGAGGAGGACATTGGGTTGCAGGGGTGTAAAATAGACAGTATTACGGTTGATAAAGGGGATGTGCTGGAAATTCTTGAGGGGCTGAAAATAGATAAGTCCCCTGGTCCGGATGGGATCTACCCTAGGATTCTCTGGGAGGCTAGAGAGGTGATTGCAGAGCCTCTGGCTCAGATCTTCAGGTCGTCATTGGTCTCTGGTGTAGTCCCGGAGGATTGGAGGATAGCGAATGTTGTCCCATTGTTTAAGAAGGGGAACAGAGACTTTGCCGGGAATTATAGACCGGTGAGTCTTACTTCTGTTGTGGGCAAGGTTTTAGAAAAAATTATTAGGGATAGGATTTATAGTTATTTGGAGTGTAATGAATTGATTAGAAATAGTCAGCATGGTTTTGTAGCGGGTAGGTCGTGCCTTACTAACCTTATTGAGTTTTTTGAGAAGGTGACCGAAGAGGTGGATGGGGGCAAGGCAGTTGACGTGGTATACATGGATTTTAGTAAGGCGTTTGATAAGGTTCACCATGGTAGGCTTCTGCAGAAAATGCAGATGTATGGGATTGTGGGTAATCTAGGAAGTTGGATCAGGAATTGGCTAGCAGATAGGAGACAGAGGGTGGTGGTTGATGGTAAATATTCATCATGGAGTACAGTTACGAGTGGTGTGCCTCAGGGCTCTGTTTTGGGGTCACTGTTGTTTGTAATTTTTATTAATGATCTGGATGAGGGTATAGTTGGGTGGATTAGTAAATTTGCTGATGACACCAAAGTTGGAGGTGTGGTAGATTGTGAGGAAGGGTGTCATAGTCTGCAGGGAGACTTAGATAGGTTGCAGAGCTGGGCCGAGAGGTGGCGGATGGAATTTAATGCGGAGAAGTGTGAGGTAATTCACTTTGGTAGGAGCAACAGATGTGTCGAGTATAGGGCTAACGGGAGGACTTTGAATAGTGTGGATGAACAGAGGGATCTAGGTGTGTGTGTACATAGATCCCTGAAAGTTGGGAATGAAGTAGATAAGGTTGTTAAGAAGGCGTACGGTGTCTTGGTGTTTATTGGTAGGGGGATTGAATTTAGGAGTCGCAGTGTAATGTTGCAACTGTACACAACTCTAGTGCGGCCGCACTTGGAGTACTGTGTGCAGTTCTGGTCCCCGCACTACAAGAAGGATGTGGAGGCGTTGGAGAGGGTGCAGAGGAGGTTTACTAGGATGTTGCCTGGTATGGTGGGGAGGTCCTATGAGGAGAGACTGAGGGATTTGGGGTTGTTTTCGTTGGAAAGAAGGCAGCTAAGAGGGGATCTTATTGAAACATATAAGATGATTAGAGGTTTAGATAGGGTGGATAGTGATAGCCTTTTTCCTCGGATGGAGAAAGCTAGCACGAGGGGGCATGGCTTTAAATTAAGGGGGGGTAGCTACAGGACGGATGTCAGGGGTAGGTTCTTTACCCAGCGGGTGGTGAGGGATTGGAATGCCCTGCCTGCTGCAGTTGTAAATGCGTCTAGTTTGGGGGCGTTTAAGAGATCCGTGGATAGGTTTATGGACGAAAAGGGATTGGTATAGGCTAGTGGGTCATTGTTTTTGTAACTGGTCGGCGCAACATCGTGGGCCGAAGGGCCTGTTCTGCGCTGTAATGT